>NC_048906.1:5736386-5771386 GCF_011077185.1 Oxyura jamaicensis
GCCTCTCTTCTCTGTAGCTGGGACATCTCTTGTGGAAGGTAAAGCTGAGTCAACCAAGGCAGAGCCGATGCTGATCTTCTGCTGTGTCTGGTCAGCGAATAATGCATTTATAAATGTATCTCTGACAACATCAGGATAATTTGTACAGCCCAACACACACAGGACTTATAATTGTTACCCACTGATTCATCAAGAAGTCCCTGCTGGCCCCCATTTTCAGTGTCTTCCCCAGACCTAGTGCTGACATCTGGGTTTGCAGGGACCTAGGCTGCTAAGATTTCAAAATGCCCAAGGGCTCATCCATAGTGCAACAAAACTGTTACCAAAACCTTCATTTTACTTGTCTGGGGATAACTGGTATCCAGTGTTTGCACAGTGGAAGAGAGTGGGGTTCCTCCACGAGGTGCTAGGAGCCCACACCATGGAGATGTTTGGCGGCTGTGCAGCCTCACCAGCTGCTGGGACTCTGCCGTGAGTGCTGCAAGGACAGAGATGGCTTTTCCCAAAGCTCCAGCTCCTGAACTCTTGTGAATAGGAGAACAACCTGGATCGCTTCCAAACACATTTCTAGCTCATGCTTACGGAGAAAAACTTGAAAATGTAAAGCCTGCAGGCTAAGCAAAAATAAATGTATGTATTTAAGAACAAAATAAAAAGAAAGCATTTCAAATTAATTTCTTAACATCTTGTACATCTCATGTCTGTGCCATGAGTTTCTGTCTCCAGCTGTCAGCTGCCAGAGTTTCACAGCCCCGCAAACTCCTCTTCAAGCTCAGGTGCCTCTGCTTTTGAGCTTTGCCCCAGGCATGCTCCCAGCCTTCAGCAGCCCTGCCTGGGCCCTGCTCCTCCTTTCCTCAGCTCCATGCACCCCACAGAGAAGAGGCATTAACCCCCATTAGCCCCCAGACCCCTCACCTCTCCATGTGTGCCCCCAGGTGCGCAGCTTCAGCCCGTGATCCACAAAGACCAGCCCTGCCACCGTGCATTTGCTGCTATCAAAGCCAAAATTGGAGCCTGCTTGTTTGCAAGCTGTGAATTTTCTCCATGTTTATCCCCTGGAGGGGTTGTTTTGTGGGTTTATTGACTAAATAAGGGTATTGATTTGCTAAGAGCTTTTCCTCCTCCTTTCAGTGGGGAATATCGCTCTCTCTTCCCTCTTCCCTGTGCTCTAGGTGAGAAGTTCTCTTAGTGACACCATAAATTTCCATCTCTGTGAGTCTCTGCTGTGTAAACAAGTGGTTGCCTGTCCACGGGGGTTAATTTGGCTGAGTTAACACCCTGCAGCTCCCTCCTGGGCTCAGCTCCTGCAGACTCGTGCTCCGAGGGAGAGCCCTGTGCTCACCGTGCGGCACCCTCGGCCACCACTGCCTTCATCCTACTACCCACTGAGAGCTTCGCCTGCGCAAGCAGATCCCAGCCTGGGTGTTGCAATAGCTCTTCTCTCTCAGCACGTGTTACATCAGCCTTCCTTTCCCAGCACTTGTGCAAAAATCTCCCCATGCATCACTTCTGGGGGTTGTTGAGACACTTGTGAAGAGAGCCATCCATGCACAGTCCCTGTGCTGCCTTTGACAGCCACCCATGCCCACACCAAAACGTAGCTTCCTCAGCTGACTTTCCACTGGGAAAGGATGACCTTAAGAAACTGTTTTGGGGATAACACGGTAATTGCCGTTCCCGATGAATGAAGGTCATATTATCATTCCCTCACGTCTGTTTTATAGGGCGAGACACTGGTTATTACCTGCCATTAGCATGCAACACTTGGATGTTCTGGTGTCCATACATGCAAGAGATTTTCCCTTCCAGAAATTCACCATCTCAGAAAGGCTCACAGACTTTTTGTATGAGATAGGCTTGAGTTCAGTGCACCCTTCCTCCCAAGGAGAAAATGCAGGTCTGAGGGAAAATGCATGGAAAAGTCAGCTGTTTCTGAGCTTTGCAGAGGTGTCTCCATGCTACAGACTCGTGCCCATGGATGGGGTTTGTTTCCCTTTTATTTCCTTGAAATCCATCCCAAGTCCCAGCCACAAAGGGGGAAGAGGAAGAAGTGGTCTGGTTGGCAGGGGATTTTCAACAGCGAGAGGAGGATCATCAGCACCCTGGGTCAGATGGATTTCCTAAATCCCACTGCCAAGAACCCTTCACCACGATCCTTCCCAGGCTAATTCTCCCCTTCTCAAGATTATGCTCCAGCAGTGAAAATAACTGTTTTAATCTCTGGGGATGCCAGCAGAGATTGCAACAAGTCTCATTAATATTTTCTTTCTTTATGTGTGAGCCATAGCAGGGTTTGGAGGGCTGTGCCGGAGCCACACTCCAAGCAGGGACAAGGCTACTTGGCCAGCAGGTTGTCCAACCCCCCAGCCCCACTGGGCAGGATCCGTCCCCCTTTTCCCTGAGCTCCATGATTTGAGCATCATGCCATAAAGGAGTTAATTTTTTGAGTATTGTGGCATGAGTCCGTGGAGTCAGCAGGGAGCAATACAACCCCAAGCCCACACAATATTTTGGAAATTCGCTCTTGTGCGCTGTATCCCTCAAAAGCCTCCTGAGCTGTCAGTGTTATAGATCATAAGGAGGCTGGCTGTGCCGAGGCACCATCGGGCAGTTACTGAAGGTCTTATGAAACTGTAGAAAACACATCCCAGAAGGTGCTGTGTCAGCTCCATTATTTATGCAGAGGCAGAGCTCCGTCGGCAATGGAAGCACAGCTAACACAACGCGGAGGCTGCCGTACCTCTTGGGCTCTCTCGGCATCTTGGCTGTGATCTTTGCTTTGCTGGAGCCAGGGAGGGGAGGGATGCCCTGCATCCTGGCAACACCACAGCATGATCCAAAAGCCCTGTGCGGGCAGTCCCTGAGCTAACATCAGCACAGTGCTGTGCATCAGCAGCAGGAGAGCTGAGCGAGACGCCCCAAGGACGAGGAGGGGACCTGGACCAGGCACCAGGCTCTGCTATAAGAAGTTCTGGGGCTGTGCTTTGGTGACCAGAGCAGATACACATGCTGAAACACCACATGCTGCCAAGAACTTTTCCTCACATGTTCTCCACAGCAGAGACTTTACCAGGACTGACGTGAACACAGCCCAAAGCCTTTACCCCAGCATTTACATCAGTCACCAAGGGGCTGAACCGTCCAGCTGGGCTGCACGAAACACCCACTGATTCCCACCCCGCTGCCCCAGGAGGTGTCTCTACATCTGATCCTGGGGGTGGCGGTGGGAAACAGCAGCTAAAAGCAAGCTCAGGAAAACTGCTTGCACCAGCAATACAACATCTGCTGCAGCAAACCTGCCTCTGGATGCCCGAGCCCGCCGCTGAGCTCATGCACTCCTGCCTTACGTCTGTGCGAGAGATGGACCGGGCCCTTGGTGTGCACCACGAGCATATGTCCCAGCAGCTGCCGGAGAGCCGTGCTCAAGCCCAGTTGCACGAGCAGCAGGTTCGGCTGGGTTTCCTCAAACCCAGAGTGTCACAGAAGGCGTTAATAGGTTGTTCGGTGCGTGTTTGGAAGCACCGAGAGGATAACTGAACCGCGAGCAATAAACAGCACCGGTTTGTAAGGAACGAGTCATGCCAGACCAACCCGATAGCTTTTTTTCTTTTCTTTTCTTTTTTTCTTTTTTTTTTTTTTTTTGGATCAAATTACAAAATTAGTGGATGAAAGGCTGTACAGAAGATGTAATGCATCTAGACTTCAGCAGAGCATTTGATATTGATCCTCACAAAACGCTACTTGAGAAACTAATCCAGACTGCCTTAGATATGAGCATTAACAACAGTGCGGATCGAGAGGCATCCGACGGGCAGCAAACAGAGAGCAAAGGCCGAGGGCAGCACATTGACGCATGGGAGCAGTGTCACCGGGCTGGTGCTTGGCTCGGGTCCACAGAGACGTCTGTAGGAACACGGGGGTGACAGGGAGGGGGACACAACCACAGACTGACCCAGCAAGAGTTTGAATGGAGACCCAAGCCCCCAAAAAAGGCAGTTGACTGTTGCAGTCTTTTACAAGTCTCCATATAAGATCCCACATGGGTAAAACCTGCCTTGGAAGAGAGGGGATATCCCAGCAAGGCATTTCTTCATGCATACCCTCCTGCTTAGTCTCTGATTAGACTCAGGACCCTGGCTGCCTGCACCCTTCCCTTTGACCATGGTCCTCCAGCCCTGCAGCAGCCTGTCCCTGCATGTGATCTGGCTACATGAGCCCTGTCCTGCACCAGAGATGCTGATTTCACCAGCAGCAATCCCAGGTGCTGGCAAGACATGTCCCAACATGCCATTAATCTGATTATTTGCCCTGTGTGTTTTTAAATTCTTTGATTGCTTCCACACCTACAGAGATGTTGATAGGCAAATTGTTAAAAAGGGAGGGGAAAAAAATCAGCCACATTAAATCAAATAAATAAATTATTTGGCAGCCTGTTGGAAGGGTGTTCGATCCAGGCACACAAACACACTTAGCAGGTCAAGCACTCAATCAGCATCCACTCTCCATGCTGGAAGCCAGCGGCTGGGGCAAGCAGGGCTTCGGTCTCGCCGAACTGGCTGGAGCAAGCAGCAGCTCCGGGCTCTCGGGGTGGGAACAGGCAGGGTCCCACCACTATGGGCTGAGCCTCTCTGCAGACCTGGAGGAACCATCCCTGCAGGGATGTCCGTGTTTCCAGCTCCAACAAGATGTCCGTTTTTCTTTTTTTAACCAAACTGATGGAGAGCATCCATAAACCCCAGTTAGCATCGTCTCCCTGCCTGATGTCCCTTCCCAAAGGGACATGCCAAGTCTTTGTCTCACCAAAAACCCACTTTGCACGGCCCTTTTGCACACCCACGGGGTTGCAGCACCCATCAAACTCCTGAGCATCCCCTGCTGCACCCCAGCCCCTGGCAGGCTCACAACAATCCTTCGGTTCCCACATCCCAGATGTTCACTCCCCTCCTCTCCCCATCCCAGGGCCAGAGCTGGCATGGAGGCAGGGGGCTGCTCGCGGGAAGCAGGGGCCAAATCAGGTTTGCTTCCCTGATAAAGCCCAGCATGGATTATGGTCTCTTTAAGCCTGCCTCCACAGCCGCACCGGCTCCCCGTGCGCTGACCCAGTCGTGTGCTGTATTAGAATTGTAGAGTAATAAATGAACAGTGGAGGGGTTTGTAATGATGATTAGGGACTGAAATTGGTTCAGATTTACAGTGTCACTCAGGAGCGGAGGCAGAGGGGGAAGGCATTCTGCGCGGCCTAATGGATCCATCAACTCGTTTTGGCTGCTCGGTGGGCCGCGCAGGGTCACCAGGCTTTCCGCTGGCAGCACAAAGCACTTCAATTTTGTTAGGAAATGTATCAATTTAACTGACTTGAGCAGCGCGCGGGAAAAAAAAAAAAAAAGAACAAAAAAAAAGGGGAAAAAAAAAAAAAAACTAATGAATCTGGACTCAATTTTCCGCCACACTGCCTCTGCGAACTGTCGGAAACAATGTCTGCGGTCGGGGTGAAGGCAGCGCGGATAGGCTGCCCGCGCGCCCGCCGAGCCGCCGAGCCCCGCTGCCTCCCGCCAGCCACCGGCCAGGGCTGCCACTCTCCTAACAATGATGTCATTAAAGGTAAATTGGCCTCTATTTCAGCAGGATGATAGTGCTAATTGAGTGGGAAAATATAATATAGGGAGCTGTTGTCTGCAGTTAAAGGGAGGAGGGGGACAGATTAAATGGCCTACAATAGTGGGTGTCAGGCACGGCAGATGTTGCTTTCCGCTGATAACTGCGCTGACATATCTCGAGCTTGTCAAGGCTGAGGTTTTCAGAGAGACTTACAGCAAAAGGCAGCAGATGGCCCTCCTGAATGGGAATGAAGTGCTTAAACAGCCTGGCTGCTGAAGGCAGCTAGTTTGTAAATAGAGGAGTCGGAGGTGTCTTATTGATCCCGCGTGCTGCCCGCCAGCGCGGCGGGCGGCGGGGAGCCGGGGCAGCGGGATGGGGGTGCCGGCGGGATGGGGACGGGGCCGGGGCCGGCAGATGCTGCTGGACGGCAGCCCGGGGTGGCAAGGCAGGGCTGGGCGCTGGGGATGCGTCGCCTTAAAAGTCACAGATGTCAAACGGCAGGACAAAAGTCGGGGCTGGGGCCAAGCCAGCACTCGGCAGGGCTCAGGCACCAAAGCGCGACGCCTGCGTCCCCCGTCGGCACACAAAGGGGACAGGTGGCCCTGCGCCCCCAGCACCCCACAAGCAAAGCCCATCCTGAGGATGTGATGCCGAAGCACAGGGAGATGAGGCCAGGTATGTTGAAGGCAGATATTTCTTGGGAATGTGACTGTGCATGATGTGCCCGTTGCAAGGTGCAGAATGTGAATCCGCGCATGGAAGAGGCTCCGTATCTTGAGCACACACACACAGAGTGTTTGCTGCAAGGAGAGCCTCGTGCTGGATGAGCTCTGGGTGAGATGGAGTTTGGACTCCATGGAGTGGTGCCTCAGACGTACTGGGACATGCTGGGATGCTACCTGGGACATGCCACGTGCTGCAGGAATGGGTCAGGGCAGCACAAAACCCATGTACGTGGTGGGGTTATAGAGATCCATAATACACACCCATCTGTGCATGTATGCCCACATCACCCGCACCATCCAGAATTTCGCAGGGTACAGAGGGGTACTGTTACAGGTCCATAAACATCGTCCTTTTGTGTCTACCCACAGGAAATCTTGCAAATGCATCCTCCCAAGGCATCCACCAGAATTAAACAGCACACGCGCTTGCCTGACATCCAGCCTGACATCAATCCTCTCGCCCTGCACACGGGAGCACTGCAGCCATGGGGAAAGGAGCAGCCCAGGCAGGGCAGAGCCAGCCCCTCACTGCCCACCGAGCTCGAGCACCTCCTGTGGTGCTGCCCAGCCTGGCCACCCTACTGCCACTGCCATCCCCGTGAGCCCAGCTAAATATAAACCCAGGCACACACATGCTGTTATTAAATCTATCCAAACATGTAAGCATGCCTTTCACCAAATCGCACGGAGTCTGGCACAAACACTTATCTGCTTACAAAATTACATAAATTGAGTCTGTATACACAAACACATACACTGACGCAGCTGGGGAAACACGCTGCTAATATCCAGACAGACAGAGATTTACGCTGATAAAGTTGCGGCCCTGCTCCCTCTCCCACGCACCCTCCTGGGCCAAACCCTCCATCCCGGGACTGATCCTGCTGCTCTGCCTGTGAGCCCCCGCAGTCGGTGCGGTTCAGGCTGCGATCTCATGCAAGCAGAAACCAGGTGCTCAGGCTGCTGACTTGCACGGAATTAAATTGAGGTTCAATTGTCAATTAGGGATGTGTCAAGCTCATGTTCCCAGGCTGCCCGAAGCCGAACGAACCGGTGCCAGCACCGAAACTCCCTGCGGAGACCTGGCAAAGGATCAGGCCTGAGACTGGCTGGGGACGGGTGCTGAGAGCTCTGCACATGTCGCAGACGTGTCCCAAAGCACCCAGCCTCCACCATCAGTCCCCCTGCTGCTGCGAACAACGTGACAACCCTCCTGCAACCCTAGCAGTGTGGTTTGGGCAAAGATTTCTGGGTTTGGGGGTGTTTCTTCCACAGGAAGAAGCCTGATTTACACCAATGGGTGTTGCTGCATGGGATCAAGGCAATGTTGTATGGGATCAAGGCAACATTGCATGGCATCAAGGTGATGCTGTGCTGCTCCTCCTGCCTCTTTCCCCTCACCTACCACAAGCACAAGCAGGAACCCCAAACTAACACCACCCGAGGCTATGCAGGTAACCAGATTTAAGGACAGCTTTAGTCTGAGGACAGCCCCCCGCAGCCCTTCCCCAGCTGGTTCCCCGTCCAGCTTTTCCCAGATCACGTCTTTGCTTTGCTCAGCCTGCTATCTCTTGACAGTCCATTTTCTCTCTTCTTTAATGTGTTTCAGCCTTCAATTCTGTTGTTTCTGAGTTGCAGTTATTGACAGCAGTCGGCAGCCTCCAGCCCTCTCGTGTCTCTCCTCTGCTCCCCGTGTTTCTCCACCGCCTGCTCTCACTCAATTACCCCCTGGACCCCTGCTCCTTTACCCTTCGCTTGGATGGCTCCGGCTCTCCACACCCCAACTCCAGGACACCGCCAGCCCCAGGCAGCGCCAGCAGACAACCCTGGCTGAGTTTTGCTGTGGCTTTGCAGGCACTCAGGGATCTGGCTGCTGTTCTCCTGCAAGATGAGGTCCCAAATTTTGCACAGGAGGCTTGGTAGCACCATCAAAGCTCAAGCACAAAGCAGACACTGGGCAGACAGACGTTGAGCCAAGATCTTCTGCTTCTCACCCAGCACCCTGATTGTTGTACAGCACCTACAAGCCTCTGTAACTGGCTGCTCTCTGGTATCAGAAGCTCTCCTGCCTTCAGTGAGATGTGTTTCCAGTTTTCTCATCCTCCGTGTCCTCCCACCAAGTGGGAAGTGGCTGGGGCAGGTGGGGGTGTCCTAGAGGGTCTGTGGATTTTGATTCATTCATTGGCCACACTGGTGCCAAGGAGAAGCCTCCAAGGGAAAATGATTCAATCTGTGCCATTCCTAGCTTGGCATGAAATGCTGGATATGCCGACCTATCCCCCAGGTTGTGCACCCTTTGAAAGTCTGCGGGACCTTCAGAGATATAAGGAAACCTCCTTGGACCTCTCCAGCACCCCATACTCATAGACTGAAGGTAGGTGCACCTATGGGTACCAAAGGAACCTCCACCTGGAGGCCAGGGCACGGCTGCCCCAGTTACACACACGGTACATAAAGAAACTCCCTCTGCACGGAGGGAGAAGCTCCTTAACGGGTAGCCCAGCATTTACAGTAATCAAGAATGATTCAATTGACAGGTTTGTGTGGTGTTTGTTAATTTACTTGAGATTCATTCCTGGGAACAGCTGGCTGTATCCCAGCAGGACTGTGACTCTCACTAGCCCACCTGCTGCTAGACAGACGGGCTTTGGGTACAGTTGTAGTTAAAGTTTAGCAGGCAGATATTTCTGGCCATTAAAAATGGAAAACTTCTTCAAAGATTCACATGCAGAGAAGGTTTTGAAAGCAAAGACATTGGCTCTGGGCTCTGCTAAATGGCTTCAGTTGGGTTTCCAGGGTCACCAAGGAGCTGAGGGTTTGTTTTGTCACTTGAGCATTGCCGGTTGAATTACCAGGATGAGGGTACATAAGGAAGAATTCATGATGAAATCACTTAATATTCAATTATAGGGTCTGTTCTGGAGACGTTTCACAGGAGTTTGAATTGTAAGGCAATTAGACACCCAACTCCTCCTGAAACTCGGTGGAAATGGACATGTACCTCCCTGCTTTGGAAAACTCTGGCCAATCAATTTATATAACATTAACATTTGTCTTCTTTTAAACTACTCTTGTTCTCTTAAAATACAATTAGATTTCCCTTCTAGTACCCAAGTGGGGATGGGCCTTTTAAGTGTATGACAAAGAGACATCTAGAGGGTATTTAAAAAAGAAAAGAAAAAGAAAAAGAAAAAAAAGAAAAAATAAAATAATAATAAAAAAAAGGCAGAATTACTTCTCAGAAGGATCTTTTAAAAAGCCATGAGTAGGTTTTGTCAAAAGGTACTCAGGGTACAGATTCCTCCCACACATGCCAGCAGGCGATGCAATGTTCAGAAACGGCCACTTCAAACCACAGGCCACTGGGCCCTGCCTGGTAGCCCAAGCCCACACGAGGGCTCAGCAAAACCCCATGGGGCTGAGGTTTGGGTCCCCACTGGCCTTGGGGGCTGTGACTGCAGTCCCCTTTGCTGGCTGTGACCTCCACCAGCCTCCCCAGCACAGCAGAGCGGGTCCCCTCCCAGTGCCGTATTTCCACTTTGTACCTAAAAAATAAAAATAAATTCTTAAAAATGCCCCTTTTTCTCTGTCCCCATCGAGAACAAGGGGCAAACGTCACCAAACTGGAGTAAAATGCCTTCAGCCCTTGGGGCAATTCCCTCTGCTGGGTTTTCCTGTCACTAAACTATTGATTGGGCATTGATTAAAGCATCTATTAATCTTTATAAACTATTTATAAATGGAACCTTAGCATAAAGTGTGACCTGTACAGTATTGAAATAGAAATTATACTTAATATGGATTTTTAAGTAAGTTCTGCATGCAAATGAAACACCGCGTGGTATCCCCTGAGCGTGGTCATGGTGTTTCAGATACAGAATGTGTTGGTCGAGGCACACACTTCTGGCTTGATTTCAGGTCCTCGCAAATGCTATAAGAACACACAAAAGCTCTGAGGAAGCATCTGCCCTCATCCGCCCTCTGGGCTCTGCTCCCAGCCACCGCAGCATGGCAGAGCCCCGCATCCTGCCCTGGCCCTATTTCCAACCTCAAACTGACGGTGCTCGCTGGCTAAACCTCAAACAAGGAGCTCGCCACTGTGAGATCTCTGCTGACTCCATTTGTTACCTGGCAGATCCAGGAGGGGTAACCGGCTTGCAATATATTAAACAATTAATCATTTCAGTCGCAGCACTCAGTGCTGCAGGCATTCCCCACTAAACGCGCAGCACAGGTGTAGGTGTCCTGCAGGGGAATCCTGCCTGCAGACTTTGGGGAACAAGGACACAAGCAGAAAGCCAGGCTGGAAGAAGCGTGCCCTCTGGGTTTAAAAAGGTTTCCTGCTCATCCCACACCTCCTTGCCTTGCATGATTCCATGTGTTGACCGAAAACCCTACAAAGCCCCACTGTGACTGGCACAGCTCAGAGGGAAGAGCAGAGCTGAGCGTGTTTAAGGCAGGGATGCTCTCCACAGGCCATGCAGGGCCCAGCCTGGGATGGCTCATTTGTGCTAATGAAGACGTGTATCACCAGCCCCTTGTTTGCGACAAGGATCTTAATGCTCCTGTCTCATCAACTTCTCTCAAGCTCTTGACACCCCTCACTTTGCAGTGCTTTGGTCCCCATCTCCAGCCCAGAGACAAGGCGACGTGGCAGAGGAGATGCTGCCGACGCATGAGCAGCAACTACAGGGTTTATAACATTTACATAGGGATTTTGCCTGTCCCTTATGGATAGCACCTGAAATTGGTTCAGTGAGAAGGGAAGACGGGCTTGTTGCAGTGGATTAGGAGCCAGGGCTCTGCTGCATGTTTCTCCCCCAGATAATGCTACATCCAGTGGGGGGATAAAGGTGTCTGGATGGGACCTAGGCTGGCTGCAGCTGGACTAACTTTTTGTGCCTCAGATTCCCTAAAAAGCAGGATGCTGGGCAGTGCAGGGGAAGCTGAGTGCAGTCGAGAGGACCAACAGGAGGTCTTGGGGGTGCAGAAAGGCTTTATGTCACATCTCCTCCCCTCACGCTTCAGGAACACCGCGGGCTGATAGTTGTTTTCCAGCAGAAGAAGAGCCGCTTGCACCTCTGGCTCTGGCTGTGGGGTTGCGACAGATTTCCTGGTTATAATTTCTGAGCGTTTTTGGAGGGAGGACCCATGGTGATAACAGCACAACCAGCTCCTGGGTGAGGGTAAGAGAATAACGGCGCCCCGGGAGGAGCTGAGGCTCCTGAAAACATATGTGGTGCACTGATTTGCCCCACATACTGCTTTCCTATTAATAACGCATCAGGTGCTCCTGCTCCACCAGCAGCCTGCCCTGCACACACCGGAGCTCCTCTGTGCTTGGGAGCAGGGCTCTGCTCTCGTGCTGCCATGAAAAATTCGGATAAATCCTTCCCCAGGATGGAAACCCTCCGGATTTGTGCTCCACGGATCCAGGAGCAGGATTTGGCCCCACGATTTCAGCTGGTGTCTCGTGAGCCGTGGGCTGAATGGGAACTGTAATTGGTGCAATTCTACATCTTCAAGGCTATTAGATCCTTGTAGCTCCCCATCATGCTGTGTTTGGAGTAAATAGAGAGTGTTTAGCCAAGCTGAGAGATCCTCTAATGGAACAGACAGTTCTTCCTCTCTTCATCTGCTTGTCCCCACAGCTTTGTTATTTAAAGTCAGGTTAAAAAAAAAAAATCAAAATCAAAAAAAAAAAAATCAGCAGACAGGTTTGGTTTGGAAGCCGGAGGACAGGAAAAGTTAGAGATATTTATTTGACAGGGTCAAGGTTGCTGCTTTTCTTTTCTCTTTCCCCAGGTCCCATAGGTGTTAGACTGAGAGACATTTAATCGAGGGAGTAGCGGTTTCATATCTATAACAAAAATCAAATAATGCAAGATGATTTACTCCCCCTAGCAACCAGGGAGCTTACCCTTAGCAACCAGCCTAGCCTCAGGCAGCGGTGTAATCAGCTTGAAAATATTTCAATTATTGTGTTGATTTTAGTGGATTTGAGAAGCGCTGTGCGGAGAGACCAGGCACATTCTGCCCACGACCTGGAGAGGAAGATATTGATTTAAACAGGTGTCAGAAAGGAAAAGTGGAGTAAATTTAAATGCAATAGGAGAGCGGCGCATTGAGTGTGGTTCAGTGTGGGGGTGACATTTTGCTCATCGCCTTGAATGAAAGTGACTCAACTGAACTAGAAATTTCACCTTGAAAATCATCTCCCATCGACACAATCAAGAGAAAGCCGTTCGCCATCTCTTTTCCATGGGCCGGGGAGGAAGCAGGGGGGGCAGCACCTGGGTTTCCGAGGCTGCTTCGGGGAAAGGAACTATCAGAGGGAGAGAGGATTAGTGTACGCCGTGAGAGAAATGAGCCGAGTGGCGCTGGGGGCAGCAGGGATCCGGGAAGAGAAAGGTCCGTGGAGGGTGGGCTGCAGGAAGCAGGCAGAGCTCGGTCCATGGAGTGATGCTGTGCAATGAGCCTGCTCTTGGAGCGAGGGGTTGGGTATCAGCACTGGATGAAGCAGCAGGTCCTGGATCTCAGACCATGTACTCTGCATGACATGGGCCAAATCCTATATGCAAGAGCAACAGCACAACCCCATCAAGCAGCGTATCACCCCATATAGGTACTTGGCATGTCCCTGGCCTCCTTCAGCCTCCACCACGCAGCTTGTCTGGGCTTGGCACCCTCCAAACTGGCACAAGATAATCAAACCAGACCCTGGTCTTGAGGCAACCTCTATATCCCTGCCTGCCCCTATACATGTAGGACGCCCCCAGCAAAACCCCACGCTGCTCCCTCACCCTCTGCTCCTACATGCCATGCTAATCCCATGGCACCCACCGCTTGCATGCCGCTCAACAGAAACGGGTGACACCTTTGTACACACCGCGCTGATGAGCTGCTTTCTGATGCAGCAGAAGCCTGTAGATGGTGTACCGATAATAGGGTTTCATCTGCTCCCCGTGACGTGACAAGTGACATGCCGTGTTCTGACGAGCCTCTTTCCAGTAGGGTGACACCGTGCGTGGAGTGTATTAAAGCCCCTCTTCTCAGGGCTGTGACAGTCTGTACACAATACCAGCGACAGACGGAGTCGTATCAGAGCCGAAATTCCCATCCAGTTCAGGAGGATGTTGCTTTCAGTGTGCTTCTGACAGTTTGTACGTGGGGTACTTCTCACCCACAAGCAGGCAGCACGAGGATGCTCTGCACAGGGACCAGCACCAGGCTGAGCTATCCACAGCTGCAGCACCCTGTACCTTGTCCTAGATGCTTCTGATGCACCCCAAGCTCTTCCACCTGCTCAGAGCCACCCTTACCATCAAAAAGAGAGAGGCAAGGCAGCAGCAGAGGCTCTGCAGGGAGCAGAAGGGCTCCTTCCCCACCAGAGCTTCATGGTGAGCCAGGTCACCTTGGTTTTCTTCCTGCTGTTGGAAATTCCTCCTTCCCTATCGAGTGGCCAAGGTGAAACACTTTTGGCTGAGGTAGTTCACACGTCTCCGGGTTTGATTTCAAAGTGGCATTTCTAGAGTTTATCACATGCTCTTTACAAACATATCAGCTCCTGCTCAAAGGCTTGGCAGAGAGGGAGGGATGCCACATTCCTCCTCTGCTTCAGGAGGGCACGAGCCCCACACAGACTTCTGGCAGCAAAGGGCACTGCCTTATTCCTGGTTGCAAAGGGTGTATCTTGACATTGCAAAGCTCACTCGCATGATGTAAGAACAACAAATAAAAATTAGCCTTATTCCTGGGTTTTGACCCATTTGGAGACTTCACCGTGCCATAAACAAAACTGATTCCTAGACTGCAGTTGCTAGTATGGGCACCTCCAGCTACGTGGGATTTGGACTGAAGTCATGGTGATCCCACCCCAAGCCCACCCAGCTTTGCCTTGCAGTAGATACACCGTGGCTCATCCAACTGCCTCGGGAAACTACCACACGTTTACCCCAGGGAAGGAGCTGCCCTGGGCACTTATAATGCCCACAGGCACATTACAAGTCCCTGCATTAGCTTTATCCCCCAGTAAATTTCCGCTGCCCACACTCTGTCTGTGTAGGACTAGGAGGGGGCAGGGGTAAAATTCAGATTATTTCTAAGCCCATTTGCTGCCTTGCTCTGAAATATGCAGTCCCTTCCCTGGAACGTACCTTCAGTGTAATCCGCTCTTTACCAGAGTCTGCAGGCGCTCATTCACGCATCCCTCTGCCTTCCCTCGTTATAACCTGTTGCTCATCAGAAACCTTAGCAGCTTAAACTGGACTGCTTCTTCGCTTGATAACTGTAATCAGGGCTTTAGCAGGCAGCTTTGCAGAATCAGCCTGCCTGCACCCCTCCCACTCGCAATTTCCTGATGGATAGCTGATCACACGTGTATCTGCTCACCTGGAGAGACAAAGTCTGTGCATTTTGGGGAATCACTGCAAAAAAGAGGTATTTTGCCAGTGCCAAAGAAGCTTTCCCAGGGAATTCCTGGCTTAAATTCACAGAACCTCTGTCCTGGCTTTTTGCCTTGTTAGGATCTGTGAAGTTATTAATAATCAATAGCCAAATCAGAGTAGGTAAACACACAGGGGCATCTCCTGCCATTGATTTTCAGGTAGGACACCCCTCTGAAATCAATGGAGAGCTTTGCTTAAAAACCAATGGCACGATAAGGGCTACATTTCTTAAACAGAAGGAGGCCACAAATCCAATATGAGTTTATCTACCAGCTCAGTCTCCTGAACTCTATGTTTCTATCTTCTCAATCCCCTTCTCCTGTAGTACAATCCAAGCAGCTCCTGTTGACTTCTCATCAAAAATAAAGCCCGATTTTCTATTGCTGCTCTTTAAAGGGAATTAGGCAGTTGTTGCTATCTTCCGCTTGAAGATACGGACCTGAAGGTGCAGGTTATTCTCTGCCTTTTGGCTTAGGGCTGATTTGTTGGGCAGTCAGTCGGTAAGAGTGACAGATCAATTCACACAATTTTGGAAACTTTTTCCTCTTGAATTTTAAAGGCTTCACTTTGGTAATGGTGGTATTAAGCCAGTATTTGTAATTGAAATAAGAAACTGAAATAGGAAATGCATCATCCAGCTAAACTACATTTACCACTCAATGCCAACACTTTAAACTGCAAAAGCTATCCCAAATCACAAAGCCCCCCTCAGCTACCCAGCAGCTTAGGGATCAGGCACTGATTTCACTCTGGACCCCATCCAAAGCCTCTGGAAGTCAGTGGGTAGCTTTTCTTGACCTGGCAGATGCCAGAGAGCCGCTCCAAGGCTCTTTCCTGGGTTACCTTCAGCACACAGCACTGCCTTTTGCTGGCCACATTCCTTACGCTGCCGTGTGTGATGACAGCTTTCTTCGTGTCTGAATTATCATTCATGTTTTTGGCTTGGTGCACAGTATCATAATCCCTTCTTACTTTTTTTTTTTTTTCAAACTTCCCAATCAGCCATAAAGTTGGAGACACATTCCTCAATGCAGCAGCATCTCTGCTCCTGAGGCTGCCAGCTCCTGCAACCCATTGCAAACACTGTGCTTAAAATCAGCTGTGCAACAAAAGCTTGTACGATGGGAGCAGACCTCTGAGTACAACACCAAGATTTTGACTTACAGAATTCAGGAGAGGTGACATCAGTCCTTCCCATGGATGCTTGCCTCTGCTGCAGTGCTTTGCAGGGAAGAGCCACACAAGTCAGTGGAGGGATCTGCACCGAGCTCAGCCATCATCTATGAACATATTTTGGCACATGAAAACAAAACAAAACAAAACAAAAATGCCACCACCAACAACTTTATCCCCTTAGCTGAGTTCCAGCATTTTCAGACTGGAACCTGAGCCCCAGGTGAGTTTGTTCTCCACCTGAACTCCTCGTGTTCACGGGCTGCACCTGGAGGGGAAAACAGGCAGGGAGCTGATACTGACCTGCTGCCTTCGTCCTGCTGCCTTCGTCCTGCCCTTCCACCACGTCTTCGCAGCCCATGTCTCCATGCCAGCTAGGTTCAGCTAGCTCAGGTGTGCTCATGTGCATTAGACCCATATTTCCTTTCCTGGGAATAAATTTTGTGGCAGCTGTTTTGCAGGATCCACTTAAGCTGGGTGCTAAAGGCAATCTGCCCCATCCCTTCCTCTCTGGGAGAAGGTCTGCATGCAGAGCAGAGGGATCTTTCATTTGAAATGTGGAGATAGCACAGGGGCAGCGTCCTCCCCTGCACTCCCTCCCTTCCCCAAGTGGAGAGGTAGCCTTAAGGGAAAGAAAAACAAGGAAACCACAAGCTGGAGTCCTGGGCGCGGCCAAAGGAAGCTGATGGAAATGTTCCAGCCGGGAAATAAATCCAGCCAAGCCATAAAATGCTTCACTCAGACACCTTCCCCGACACCACCATGGGCTCCCGCACTACATTCCACACTGCCAGGCTTGCCACATATAAAATCAAGGCTAGTGACCACAAGCATAAAAAAGAGTTATGCTTTGCTGCGGTGCAGCTTGGATTTCAGGCACTCCAGCACTGCCAGGAGGAACAGGGTTTGTCCGTGTTTCCGTAGGAAGAGGTTTTGACCAGCAAAATGCCAGGGTAATACCCATGGGGAAGTGGTCACTATGTAGTGAAAGGAGTCCAGGGGACCTTTTGCAGAGGTGGACCTGGAGAGCTGGTCCTTCACCAGGTGTGGACCCTAGCCCATGGTCGCCTTGCTCTCCAGTCGTGAGTACACCGTATCCCACATTTCTGGAGGTTTGGCTGTTGGGTAACCCCAGCCACAGTCTCCCCGGACTTTGTAGTTGTACTCTTCTTTATTACTTAGCCCAGGTTTTCTTCCTGACTTCCCACTGAGTCTAGGCATGTTTCCTAGGATGCACAAGGAAGCTTGGCCAAATCTACCTTGACCTCTGTGGTTTACAGATGGCAAAGGGGCCTTCTCGTCATTTTCCTCTGCCCTAAACCACCCAAGGGAACCTTCCCTGGCAGTACCTGTGAGCCTATGGAAAACCAGATGGGTTCTGTGTAAACTCCAAGTCACTCTCTAAATAAATAAAAATTTTAAAACATATATTAAAAAAATTAACCTCCTCTAGGGTTCAAATGATAAATGCACCCACCAAGGATCTCTCTCCAGATCCGTGCACACAATATATCTCCCCTCTCTGCTCTGTAGCTGCAGCAAGGGATGAAAGCTGAGCTTGAGCACAGTGATGACCTTACAAAAGCCAAAACAAGAGCAGTTTCTCAGTTATGTTTCACCAGCAGACCTTTCCAAATAACTGATACATCTTAGACCACTCTCGTACACACCCGAAGCTGCTCAGAAATAAGCTCTCCCTGCCTTTTTGCTACAGACACACCGCCACTTCAGAACACAAAAATAAAACACCCAAAGCTTCAGAAACACTTATTGCAAATAATCTCCAGCAGCTCCCCAGCCAGAAGAAAGGCAGCACAATGTTTATCAGAAAACTGGGTTGATATGTAGGACCTTTAGCATCTCCAGATGAAAGCAATTGCTCCACAAAGACCAGCAAGCCTTTGGTAGGAAGGTATTTGCCTTCACCACGGCACGGCCCTGGCTCGGTTTGCCTCAGCAGGCTGCCCAGTGATGCAAAACTGGAAAGTCTATTCACCGAGTCCACAACGGGTTCTTGTTCTGCCGAGGTTTTCCATTCTTGCCTCATTGCAGGAAGGAATTTGGGATCATTCAAAGAAAGAAAAAAACATGCCTGCTCCATCAGGTCCTGCAGAAACTTAGCAAGGAAGAGAGAAACTTTTTGTAACCTGAAGAATTTTGGATATTAAGGCCAGTTTTGGCAATGCTCAGGCCGCAGCTATGCCGTGGGATCCAGGAAGCATCACATCCCATGTGTTGGTATGAAGCTTCAAAAATAAGCAGCCCTCACAGGTGGATTAAACCCAGACATTCTCCTGTGGCCATCAGGAAAATAACAGTGCGCTTTCTTAGGAACCAGATGTTCCCCGTGCAGAAAATCATCAAAATTTGTAACAGCTCTGTCAGGCTCTACAGACCTGTAATTGTCTTTGGTCAGAGGAAAAATAGAGCAAATAGAAAACACATGCAAGGAAACAGAAAAAAGAAAAAAAGAAAAAGAAAAAGAAAAAGAAAAAGAAAAAGAAAAAGAAAAAGAAAAAAAAAAAAAAGCTTCATTCCACATCCTCAGTTGTAGAAATGTATTTGGAGTAAGTGGTAAAGGCTGCGACTCCTGGAGGAGACTGCACCACCTCTTGTTGAAAACAGGACTGCTATCAGAGAAATTATGTTCCACATCAGCTGTCAAGTAATGGTTCTGAAACCTTAAACAGAGAATAAATACATTTGCAGCTATTAGCACAATGCGGTCATGGTTTGCATTTGAAGGTGAAACCAGTTTGTAAGGAAGGAAAAAAAAAAAAAAAAAAAAAAAAAAAACATTAATTCTATTCATCTTGAAAGTTACTTTAACTTTTCAAAATGCTATGGTAAATTTTGAAACTTTAAAATTAGTTTCAAGATGAATAGAATTAATGAGTGAATTAGAGCTGGTGCAGAATTGCAATAAATAATATTTGAAACCTTTTAATAAGCTTTGAAATGATGAAAATGAATGGATTTTTTTCCTTTTGCTATAAAACTGGAGCTCTTTTAAGTATAAATTGCGATAACGACTCAAGAATTTCCAGCGCCAGGTTTTTCCATTACATCTCAGCTCCCACAGTTGATCTAAGGCTTAAAGAATAACATTCAAGCTTCACTTTCTAATGATGAGGTGTTTGACACAGAAAGCAATCCTAACAGAGAAGGCTGCCTGCCCGGTGACTGCACGTAGAGCTGATGAAGACAAAGGAACACTTTTCTACCGAGCCCCCTCGTACCGAAACCTCCTCCTCGGACCTGTGGCTGCAAGCTATGAACGGGCATCCTGCAGTCAAAAGCACTTGCCAGGCCAGCCCCATCTCTCTAACACTGTGAGTATTTGTTATAAAACTTCCTTTCCATGATGAAAAAAGCACGAGATTTTTGTTAATGCTGCTGGACGGAGCACTAATATAATTAACACAGCTATGCTGGTTTGTGGTACTGGGAATCATGCTGGTTCAATACAGGAAAACCCTCCTTTGAGTCCAGGTTTGGAAATTTTTAAACTTCATTGCCCACAGCTCTTGCCAAACCTTTCAAGCTTGTCTCCTTTCTGAGTTTTTCCGGGACAGATTTCCATCACTGCTGAGATGCCTGCATCTGGCCTGCAAGTGATTCTCCAAAAGCCTTGCACCATGTTCTGCCTGGACAATTTCCTGTAAATTCATTTCTCCTGATGCTGGGGGAAAATTCATCTTGACACCAAAAAGCACAGTAGCAAAAATGTTGTGTTTGTTCAGCCTTTCTCTGTGTGCCTTGGGGAGAGGGTTTGCTCATAGATGCGCCCACTCTTTGTCATCTGCAAACACAGCCCATGCCATGGCTGGCTTGAGGACACCCTCAGAGACTGTTTTCCCTCCCATCCCTCTCAATACCCTTCATTCCTGTTTCTCCAGGCAGCTTTGTACCCCCATCACATCAGTATTTCAATACTGCACATCCCAGGGTGGATTTTTCTCTGCTGCTGCCCCTCTAGTGACTCCTACCAGTTCCATTTCCCAGCTGGGAAGCAGATGCCCCAGGCTGGCCACCACCACCTGGGCTACCCCTGCTAACCTCTGGCTCCAGACAACGTCCCTTCCTCCACATGTAGGGCAGCAGACTTGATCCCCATCTCTCTGCCCCTGCTCTATCTCCTAGCGGGGCTGGTGTGACGAAGCAGGTGCTGCCATCCAGCAGTAACCACGTCCTGTAGACCTCCACGGCTCAGGGTGCTGAGATCCATCACACTCCCATGGTATGTGTCTCCTGCTCCCTCCAGCAAGCAGCCCAGCGCTCCTGCCCCGATCACTCACTTCCCACTTAGTTATCCCTCTGATACAGTAAAACACAACCCCACTCTTGCATCTCAGCTCTGCTTCCCCCCCTGGATCTGAGGATGCAGCCTGAGCTGCACTTTATTCCTCAGTTTTCCATCAGAGCCCATAATCCACTCTGAAGCACTTTGTAATAATTCTGCATGGGAACTCCCGCCTAAAAAAATTGCTGTGGGTGAGCTGGCAGGGTGCTCGCTGTGCTGCAAGCCAGGGAAGGACGGAGCCGGCTTCCAGGTGCATTTATTTCACTAGCCTGGACAGCTCGTAATCGCAGACAAACTGTTTGTCCTTGACTCCTGTCTCAGCAAAGGAAGACTGAACTTCCCACAACACGATCCGTATCAGATCGGATTTGATATATTTCATAACAGCCTTTTATTCTCCTGTCTTTGTTCATTTATTTATCAATCTGACACTTTGCTAGATATGTCGCTGTCTTTCTTTTTATTCACCTGTCATTATCTCCTGCTCACATGTTATGGTACTCACCTTTTTATGTATATTAAAAATAAAGGGCTCTTGCCCTGTGCCTGTTCACTGTGAATTTTCTCTGCTGAGCTTACATGGCAGCAGAATGGATGGTTTGCAAACCTTTTCTGACCCTTAGTGATACAAATGGTCACTATTCAGAGCCCCCAGCCTGCCTCGAGGCATCAAAACCTCTGTGCAGCTGAAGCCACTCGTGTGACACTGCCCAGGCTTTCAGATCAGCTCTGCAGAGAGGGAGCTCAGAAGAGGAGCAGAAGGACCTCATAGACACCCAGGCACCGTAAATAAACATTTACCAGCTCCCCATGCTCTAACCTGCTGTGTAAATCCAGCAGGAGGGAGTCCAAGAGCTCTTCCCCGCTGCAGCTCGGAGGGTCTGGGCACCTGGTGCAGAGCTCAGCCTGCACTTCTGCCAGAAAAGTTGGTCTGAAACTTGCAGCCATGCAAAAGCATCCCCTGCTTTTCCCTGAGCATTTTACCAAAGCAGGCAGATTTACTCCATCCTTGATTTTTACTACCATTGCAGAAACAACTAAAAATATTTAACTTGTTTGTTAAAATATTTAACGTGATTTTGACAGTTCACCAGCTGTTTAAAAGTAGCTAAAAAGGATGGCAAAGGCTGCTGCTGAGTTTAATAAATATGTGTGTGTGTAATGTTTGTTATCTGAGAAGTACATCTAGATGTCTGCTTAGGTTAGCATCACATATGCTAGAACACATGTTCCTATTCTGGTACACATCTATAATTGTGCCCATTTATCTTATTGTAGTTTAAAGTACCACCAGGATAAATAAAGGCACTGTCTATTTTACTTTGAGAGAGGCCAGGCTATTTAAGCTGGTGAGAAAATAAAAAAAAAAAAAAATGCTGTAGATAAAAACTTTCTGGGGTGGGGAAATTACTTTTTAAAATAACACAATCAAGGACATCTTTGCTGTGCAAAGACTTTGTTAGAATGAAGCAATTCAAAAGCCTCTACCAAATGGATGGTAGGAAGAGAATAGCAACAGAAGCAGGGAGACATCCTGCCTGTGTCCTTTCTTACACTCATTTCTAGGCATTAATTTTCCACATGTATTAAAACAAAATGTGCTTGCTGATCTGCTGTACCAGGGCGGGGGGGTGCCAGTGCTGCAGGTGCAGGCAGGTGAGGGTGAGGAAGGCACGGAGGAAGCACGGGCAGGGCTGAGCCTGCAGCGTGACACTGCCACACACTGCAAACCCAGCTGGACAAGCCCCTCTGGCCAGGCAAAAGTGACTTCCGTGAAGTAATGCCAGCTGTGGTCCTTCTGGGATGCTTCGTGCACATCCCAGCCCAGGGCTGGGCATGCTGCCTGCACGCAGGGTCAGAGAAAAGCTACTAGGACTTGGCCTTTCTCCACGTTTGCCTAGTCTTTGCTGAACACGAGGTGTGAAGATTTGTCTACTAGTCTACTAGACAGCACTACAAGTCTGTCGCTCACCTGCCTGCGTGCTTCCTGAAGACACACAGCACCAGGGTGCAGTTTTGGGTCTTCCAAAGCAAACCTACCCCAGACCATCCTCCCACTCCAGGATTCCCTTATATCCACCGTGTTAACCCAGGTGAGGGAAGAAGCAAGCAGCTCACACTGGAGGCAGAAACAACAGTCCCAACCCGTGGCAGAAGCTGTGACGTGTAGGGCGAGGAAATAAAAGGGATCTGGAATCCAGCACTTTGTGGCTGGGGTTTGTGAAAGCAGTGATAAATTAAAACGGATTTGGAGAACTCTAATTGCAGGAATCAGTCTTGAGAGACAGAGCGAGACTCACAGACTTCTTTGATGTTCAATCCACAGAAGTCCTCAATTTACAGAAGGGAGAATCACTTCACAGCTTGGAATAAACTGACAGACCAGAAATACAGCGAACACCAGTCATCAGGCTTCAGCTAGAAGCAAAGAAAAACCATCAGTGCTGAGATGAACATTAAATCCGAGCTCGCCGGACACCCACAAAATGCATTTGAAAGGAGAAACCAAAGGAGTTTGCCTGTATTTGTGACTACCCATGACAGCTCACAAACCACCCCAGCAATGCTGGGATTCCCGGGGTGATTTTTCTTGCCCCTTGTTCTTGTGGATAAGGTTCATAAAGGGAGCTTGGGCAGGATGAATGAGGATACTGAGATCCCCCAGTTTTGGTGTAAGCTTTTTAAAATCATTCTGAAATGACAATGAATAGGGTGCTGCTCTGACAACCTGGGATGGGCTGTGCCATTGTACTGAAATGTCTCTAACCACACCTTAGGAAGCTGCACAAGCCACAGCAGTGGGCATCAGCAGTTGGATATGCTTAAGATTTGTAAGGCCTCCACAGTCTTTTGCTACCTAAACTGATCAAAAACATATCCAGTGAAGCATTAGGGTTATTTACACCACACATACAGCCAGCATCAGGCAAGGCAAGAGCCATCCTGGAGCACACCTCGTGCTATAAGAATGCTGAAACTACTTTTTGTGCAACAAAACAGGGTCCTGCAGGAGCTTCACATGGCCTAAGTTATGCACCAATGTTGGATGACAATTCCAATGACACTGGGTAGAGCGATCCCAGCCTGGGATTTGGGTTCCTTGGTGCAGCAGGAGCTGGAAGCCCAAGGAGCACTTCCAAATCACCCCTCGCGTCATGGATCATCACAAGCGTACCAGGACTGATGGAAGTCCTGCAAATGGCAGAGGCTCAAAGGAGGGCTCTATCCTGCAAAATAAAGAGCAGTGCCAAGACCACAGCTATTCCTGCGCTGTGCCAGAACAAACCACCTTGTGAGAGCCAGCCCTCGGCTGCCAAGGGCAGAGCAGGTCCTGGAGATGTGGGGATGGGGAAGGGGCAGCTGCACCCGGGGAGCTGCTGGAGGCTCCCCTCCTTCCAAAAGGCATGGGCAGCAGGGAGAAGAGGGATGGGATGATCGAGCCTTAGACTTTTTAGGCAAAAAGAGGAGAATTTCCAACACCTCTGTGTCCCCAGGGCTTTGGGGTGTCACCACCAGGCTGGGGCTCGCGCTGTGGGAAGGGGAGGGAGGGCAGGGGGAAGGAGGAGGGAGAGGGAGGTGGAAAGGAGGAGGAAACGGTGCTGTGTCCTGCTCTTATGCCAAAAAAATGAAAAGGAACTATAAACCCCCTGTTTTCAGAATATAAAAAGGTTGTGAAAATAGGACTCCAAGGGCTCTGCAAATGATTATGCTAATTAGATCCAGGGCTATTCAATAGCACTGAAGTGATGCTCAGGAATTTTGAACTACAGTTTTTAGTGTGATTACAGATCATATTAAAATTCTATTAGTCTTCACTTCAGACGTGAGTAAGTCGGATGCAATAACGGGGTCCATACATTCATGAACCCAAATGCTTTTAAAATAACAAAATTCTTAGAAGAAAAATACCCCCCTTTTTAAATGGAAAATAAAATTAAATAAAATAAAAGCCTTATGCATGTAACTGCATGGAGTGAAGCACCAAGCAGTGAAATATGCAGAGATGGCTGATTTTTCCACGCAGGCCCAAGTTTTGAGGGCTGCTATGAGCCAGTATTTGTAATTGTTTTAGCTTTGCAACACAGAATAATTGAGACACGCAGAAGAGAAAACTTTGTAGCAAAATCTCTTTTTGTTTCTGCCTTGCAAATGATAAATTGTTAATGAGCACCTGTTACAATGTTAATGAAAGTAAGATCTGTATGTAAATAAAGAAAATTTAATAACTTAACAAGGTGGATTAAAATTCCCAACCTGCTTCTTGCTAATCTAATGCCAAACACCAAATAGTTGCTATCTAAGCAGGAAACTAGTTAATGTATTCACCTCCGTGTACTTTTCAAACTATAATTAATATTTTAAAAATTTATAAAACCGAAATCATAGGTTTGATTGTAACAAACAAAATATCTGTCTTTAATCTACTACAAAAGGTTGGCACAAATCCCCTTAAATGATACTAAAATGTAAACCACAAGGCAGCACTGAGGAAGTGATTATGTTTAACTTCTTTTGCACTTGTCCTAATCACATTCTTTATAATTGTATTTAAAATGACTCCAAAACAGTTGATTGGTAATTCCGTGGTGCAGAAGAAATATGGAATGAGAACACTGTTTCCTTGGGAAAAAAAAAATAAAAAATCCTGTTATAAATAACTTTCAAGGTATGTCCTCTGGACATTGGGTGAATATTAACACTTGACAAATGGACTTTTGTTGGTTTAAACTAAAGTGAAAGTTATTGAAAGGGAAGAAAGAATGCTCCTATTTCCTAGAAAAGAAACTCACTCCCACGTGGTCTCTCTCTTCTCAAAGCCCCAGCCAGGGCTTTATGTCAATGCCCATTTCCCCTGCCCCTCCCGACTCACATCCCACCAAACCCACGTCCCCAGGCAGCCCCTCTTGGTTCTGCGCTGGTTCTGGTGCAGCCCCGGAGGGCTGGAGCTGCTGGTGGAGCCTCACAGCCCACGTTAACCCCAGCCCCACAAGCACAGCCCCACTGAGACCTGTGTTGGCATCCCCATGGCCACACGCCCAGCTTGCCCATAAGAAAAGGCTGGTATCTGAGCCCTTAATCCATTATCTCCTCGGCTTCAGCGCTTTTGTCACTGATTTAGGAAGGCAGCCTGAGCCAGAGATAGCAAGGGGCTTGTCCAAGACCTCCAAAAACTCTACAATGAACCTGTAAGAAAAAAAGCTGTATGGACACGTAGGAGTGACACCTACGCCTGGCTGGGCTCTCACCCCCTGGACCATCCTCTTCAGTCACTCTGAGCGTGGAGACCTAGCTAGAAGAAATCTGGTGCTGGAAGCCCAGGACCACCTGTGATGGATCTGGTCAGCAGCCTCCAATGTCAAAGCAAACACCAGTACCCTCCGTGGGGGAGTAAGCCCCAGAGGAGACACCACAAATGACTGTTTTTAAAAATTTTGGATAACATACATGCCTATTCTGTCCTTTAATTGGGAAGCTCTTCACGGGTCTGCACTTAATCAAGATGGATACCTCATTAGGACATCTCCCAGGGAACCAGTTTAGCCTAACAACAGCAAATCGCAATGCTGCTGCTTAATTGGGACAATTTTTGCAAAGTCTCCACTTAATGGAGACATATTGGGCCCGTGCCAGGAGTTAAGTGGTGTTAAATGAAATAGGTGCAAAACTCCAACTTCCTGTCTTTTCATATAAAGATTGCCAGCTAAAAATGTAAATAAATAAAAGCTAAATATTTAGACATAGGACTTCTGTTTTCTTTTTTTGTTTGTTTGCATACAGTGCTGTAAAGAAAGCTGGGCTTCTCAGGGCTGCACTTATCCCAGCCTGGATGAGCAGGAGCTTTTCTCCTGTTGAGCTGGTGGAAGGTCCTGGGTTTGCCCATCATAACCCAGATAAATCATCGCTCTCTCCTTAGCCTTCCTGTACAGGTGTGTAAGAGAAGACCAATGTGGGAGCTGATGTCTTAGCCCTGGAGCCCTGTAAATGGAAGCCATGTCCCCGCTGAGTATCACAGGCATACCGTCATGTACATTTGGATGGTCTGTCATCCAGGGACCTTAGAGCTCTGTCTGACAGGTCAGAAACATAAAACTTCCAGCTAAATGACACAGAGGACCCAATAAACGATGTAGTCATGCCCACCATGGGAAACTTTTCCCCATTTCCATAACACGACAGCGTTGCACAATTTGCCTTGAAAGATGCATGCTAAGTGCACCCTGTGTGTGGTGGGACGGCTGGTCTGGAGGATGAAGGCCTTGCTGGAGATCTGGGCACCCCAATTTTTGTCAAGAGCCATATTATAGGGTCCAACCTCCCACTTCACTTGCCAGGAGCTTGTTTCTGGATCCTGTTCCCACTCAGGTCAGAGGCCTCCTTCCCTTGTCACGGGGCTCCCTCTTTGCACATCGGGGGCTGCAATTTGCTCTTGCTTCGTTTCCAGTTTTTCTTTAGAAATTCAGCAATCAGGGCAGTGCTGTGCTGTTCCGTGTAGGGTTGTGCTTGTGAGTAAAGGTGCTGACAAATAACACAATCACACTAACGACAGGCACTTCCCCAAACCACTCAGGGCGACCGTGCTGGGAAGAGACACCCAAAGCATCTTCCAGCACATAAAACCAAGCTCCCTTCAAGGTACCTTTCCCGTGATGTCTTAGATCCCCTTAGATATTTCTGAGTGTTAACATTAGCTGACGAACAAGCCTGAGAGGCATCAAAGCGGGTGTTTCTTCTCCCCTTGTCATTAAGAGAATCTGTTTTGCAGGTAGCTGAGCAATCTGAAGGAAATAAAAGGTGTGTAAAAACCGTCTGCTCAAGCCATTGACTCAGTAACCTGTAAAAGATTTTAGTTAAATACATTTCCTCGGGACTCTTACAGTTTGTCTTTGACTGAAAGTGTTTTGTACATAAACAAACAACAACGCTCCTTCCATCCATTAAAACCCACCAGCCACTTTAATACATCACGGCGTAACCATTTTGCTCAGTCATTTTTCATTGTTTGACCTCACTTTTAATTAGAGACTAAATTATTAATGCCATTTGATAGGAGACAAACTACTTGGGAGTGCTGCTGTTCTCTAGGCCAGCTCCTAGGAACTACACACTCAGATTTTGTACATTTCAAATAAAACACAAGTGGCCAGAGGAAAAACAATTTACATTTACAGCTCCTACAAACCCAGCATCCATCAAGAGTTTGGTGCTAAAAAATCTCTCACAGTGTTAACAGTAGACTTTTAAAAATCAGCAAGAAAATATAAAGTTCCCCCAGAGAGAAACTCCCTGGAGATTTTTCACCAAGTTCGCGAGCTCTGGAAAAGTAGTTGCCAGATCCTCTAATCACAGCGCCGAGGATCGTTTAAAGAAGCCGGCAGTGTGTTTTCCCCGGCCTGGCTTTGATGTGGCGGTTCCCAAGGCAGGAGGATGAGCAGGCAGGAGTAGCAAAGCCATAGGTGATTTAAAGCCGTGGAGCGAGAGGGCAAGGCTGTGCCGGAGACACGGCGTCTGAGCCAGCTTAGGTGACACCAGCAGCCCTGAATCGTTCCCAAGCCGGTGGGGTCAGCGTGTGATGTGCCCATCACCGTGGTGTCTGATCCCTCGTCAGCACTGAGCTGGTTTCTCCTCCCCTGAGGCTTTCTCCCAGAGGGCAAGGAGCGCTGTAAAGCAGCAACAGCTCCAACGCTGGGGCAAAGGGAAGGCTGACGTCCTGCTCATAGAGGTAAGGACTTTGCATGAGGTCCTCCTTGATAAAAGAAATATGTCTCACAGCCAGCCTTGTGTAAGGAAAGGGCAAATCTGGGGTCTTTGGGACAACTGTAAGGACTGGATTTGTTCTTCATAGCAAAGAGCCCCAGCCCTTTTCCCCCACGAAAGCCAATCCTGGGTGACCCCTATAAAAACACTTCGAACCATCACTTTTAATAAAGATTATCAACTTCCTCCTGTGGGCGACTGCTGAATTCATGCCCCAGGGATGTGTTCAGCCAGCTCCTTAATTTGGGGTGTCTAACACTGCCCAGGACTGAGCAGTCCTTGACCTCAGTGCAGGGGCTTGCACGTGCCCCCAGCTCCAAGCCCCCACAGAGCAGCCCAGAAGACATCCACCACCAGCCCTTCCCACACACAGCTGCCTTGGGGTGCTCTGAATCAGACCCAAATCTCCCCCAGCTCTCCCCCCTGCACCCTCTGACTGCAGGGTGGGAGAGGGATGCTCCCCGGCCGCTGCACTGCATTCGCTGTCTACACTGAAGGCACAATGCAAATAATAATAATGTTTCTCCTTATTTGATGGAGCGGAAAACACGATCTCCACGTTGTTTAAAAACAGAACAAGAAATCAGTTTTTCAACTGGGTTGCCCTTTCCCCAGAGGATGATGCCTGGCAAGCCCATTTATTTGGACCCTTAATGTTTCCCTGGCACAGATTGGAAGATTTTTGTGTCCTTCCACTTAAGGCATAGGTTTTAAGTTCTTTGCAATTCAAATCCAATCTACAAAAACTCACTGAGTTAGAATTTAGCCTGCAATCTTATTGCTGTCAAGTCAGAAAGTGGTTTTATTTCCTCAGACATGTGTCTCTTTTTGTTCTAGCAGGTCTCAGGCAGTCATCTTCACTTACTCCTGAGGAGCAGGAAAATTCCTCTTCCTCGCCACCCCCACCCTAAGAAGGATACAATCTCCCCTGTATGTTTTCTGTGTAAAATAACCAAGTGCATATGAGGACTAATGGCCCTAAAGGAGCTAGCTAGATCTACTCAGTCAATAATCCATGCTTTCAAAAGGCCTGATTTCACAGTTACAGAGACACCCCTGAGCAGTTTTGCTGTGAGAGCGAGCGCTCATAGCATCTCCTCTTCTCTCGATATGCTTCAGCAGCTCCTGTTAATGTCAGCGGGGACCCCCATGTGCAGCTCCGGGAAAACGAGACAGCTCCGGACCACATCCTGCCCTCCGTGCACATCCGCAGCTCGCAGCAGAGGTAATGAGAGCCTCGCAGAGCCCCGAGAGAGCCAAGCTGCTCCTTCCTGGCACCCCGAGCTCTGCAGGGTGATGAATCCTTCTGCAGCCAAGTGGGAAGGACCCCAGGACGAGAGCCCCTTCCCCCTGCCACGCACCCAAAGTCACCCATCCCAATGCCACGGGGGAGAGCTGCAGGAGAGGGGCTCACCCCTAGTCCTTGAAGGTGCCCCCCGTCCACATTCACTTCTAATCTTCCCGTGCCCTGCGTCTAGCAGTCGGCATTTTAAATTGTTATTTAAACGTCTTTGGGGGGATTATAATTTGTATGCCTGATTATACAACGGATATACCTATCTATCTCGTGGTATCACAAATAGCCACACCATAATGATGATTGAAATATATAATCCCCCCAAAGATGGTCAGAACAATTTAAACTTCCCTCTGCTTAATTAAGAGAGTTAGGGGATTAGGTACACGATTTAAATGGAGGGGATGGTTTGGTTTATGTTTTCAAAACCTGACGGAGGCAAAAGGAACTGGTGAAGGAGAAGTTTGACTGCCTTGTCCGTCCTTATTCTGCCTCGTCTCGGGCAGACCATCCTGCCTCTGCTCCTGCCTGAACACCACTGGATGGTTTTTCTCCTGTAAGGAGAACAGAAGAGCTTTTTCCCCCATTCCCACTTCCCAACATCTCCAGTGATTCCCCAGTGTCACCAGGAGCAGCCTGACAGCACCACGAGGGTGCTGCGGCCTCTGGCCCCCAGCTGGTTCGCATCGCTGGGAATCCCACAGCCTTGTACGGCCGTACCAGGTCACCACCTGCAGCCCCCAGCATGGTCTGCAGTGAGTGGGGGCTTCTGCAGGCCAGCTCGGGAGGAATTGGGACCCCGTGCACAAAGAACAGAGGAGGGGTGGTTCAGAAGAGGGTTAAAACCCAAGCCAAACTCCTCCAAGTTTCCCCTCCTTCAGCAGATCTCCAAGTGCCAATACGGTGCCGAGCAGAAGTGATCAGTTTGTCTTCTTCCCACTGACAATAAATCCAATCTCACTCCGGATGGGTAAATAGAATCGATCGGGGCCCTGCGCAGCGCCCTCCCCTCCGCTCGGTGCCGGCCCCGCTCCCCAATCAGCCATGCTAACAGGGAGAACCAGGCGGATTTCACTCCCCGCATGCCCGCACTGATTGCAGAGCCATCTTTGTCATTAGGGGTAAATTAATCAGGAGAGGTGAGCGTTTTCAACAAGCCGTGCTGTTTACTTGGGGAAAAAAAAAAAAAAAAAAAAAAGAGAGAGAGAGAGAAACAAAATTAGTGCGATGCAGGCAGAGCCAGACACTTCTGGGCAGAGCCAAGAAGGAGGCGAAGCAAAATCGCTCCCAAACCACCACCGAACCCAACCCGGGAGCAGGGGGCTCAGGACAGGACCCTGCACACTGCACCCACAGCCAGAGCACCCACCTGGGAGAGCCCTGGTGCCCCCCAAGCCCCGGGGTCACCTTGCTCACCCCTCTCCTGGGGTGTCCCTTGGCACTGAAGCCATCCAAACCCTTTGGCATGGGACAAGGGGAGCAAGGAAGTTTGCGGCCATCCATGTCCATAACCCTTTCACCAAGCCACAGCGAGTCAAAAGAAGATGAGGCCGGATTTAAGAGGCAGCAAGGCCTCCATACCTCCCCCTTAGAGCCCAGCATGGCTCAGTTCATGCTCCACAACATCACAGCAGGACCAGCACTGCCCCAGCTGGGATGGGGGCTACGTCCCAGCCCCTTCCCACAAAGTTTTGGGGCTGCTTTGGGGCCCGGCCCTGGTCTCAAGGCAGCTGAGCAGCTCCTGGTTCACATCCGCGGAGCCAGTGGCGGGGAAGAAATTTTTATTTTATTTTATTTTTTATTTTTTTCCCCTTCTTCTCCTTTTTGTCTTTGAAATCTTGTCAGTATATCAACACGCTTGATAAGGGCAGTGTTGTAGTTACACTTCTTTAATTAAGTGAATAATTAAAAAGGAGTTGATCATCAATTAGTTAATTAAATAATTAATCCATTTTACTTTCATACCCTTTTTTGTTAATCACTCCGGCTTCGATAATGAGCCTCCTCCGGGTTGCCAAGCAACCGGCTCCTCGTTTAAACAACCGGCAGCTGCCGCCCGCCCGTGCCCGTGCGAGGCGAGGTGCGGGGGCCGCCCGCCCTCCCCCCCGGGGCACCCCCGAGCCCACCGGGGGGCGAGGAGCCTCCTCGGAGGCCACGGGTTCGAGCCCCGCCGCCGCCACTTTCCCTCCCCGCTCCTGCTGATGCTGCTGCTGCGGGAGGGGAGCGTGAGCTCGTCCCGAAATTGAAAAGCAATGTTTGAGCATCCTGCCTGTGTCCAGGCCTCGATGTTCTCATCCAGGACCCCCCGTGCCTCAGTTTCCCCCGACGGCAGCCGAGCCTTTGGTGTCTGGTAGCCCGGGGGTGATCCGGGCTCGCCCCCCACCACAGACGGCACCCCCCTTTCCCTCCTCTCTCCCTCTTTATTCTCTCTAGTTCTTCTTTTTTTTTTTTTTTTTTTTTTTTTTTTTCTTTTTTTTTTTCCCTCCTCTGTTGCCAATTGTTTCTCTGCCCCGGGGCCAACCTGTAAATGAGATGTTACATCTGCACCGAGCCAAGTAAACACTTTATAAATGAATAAATAAGTGAATAAATAACGAAATAGTAATATCTGTTCCGATAGGAGCCCGGCGCAGAGGCTCGGCCGGGGGAAGGGAGCGGCAGGTAGCGGGGCCAGGGGGCGAGACGGGGTCCCCCCGGGACTCCCAAGGCCCCCAGCGCGGTCACAGCCTCGGGGGGGGAGTCCTGAGCCAGGGGTCCTGGAGCCTCACCCCTGGCAGCAATGTCTCGTCCATCCTTCCCCCCCAGCCTCGTGTCCCCGGGGGGGGTGGGGGGCTCGGTTTGTACCGAGGGCACCGTCCGGCCCGGATCGCCCCCCTCCCGGGCTGAACTTCATAATTAGACCGGCTAACGAGAACAAATGCAAGAAGCACTCATTGAGTAACTGATATCAATTATGGAAGCAGGCTTTTGAGCCTGGAATAAATGATAGGGGAATTGGCCTGAGAGGGAGTGGGAACAGCCATGTTATTATTTACGCCAGATTAAGAAAAGTATCCAATTTGCTGGCCATCTCCTTCCGCTGGGAATCGGCATCAATTTTATTATTGTTCCTCAGATTTTAATATTCTCTAAATGAATTACGAGCGAGCCAGGTAGTTAGTCAATAGTTTAATGCAATTAATTAACTTCCCATCGCTTGGTTATCTCTGCCCCGGCCCCTTTCCCCGGCCGGCCCCACGGCAGGGCAGCGCTTTGGCTGCAGAAACGCGGGTGCGGGCTGCGCTCCGAGCCGTGTGTGTGCGTGTTGACTCTTTGGTGTCTAGATTTTTTCCACTGTTCCGTGCATTGTACGACATAACTAGAACTGAAGCAGTACATTTCTTCAAACAATGCCTCCCCGATTCCATTTGTAATGGAATTGGAGGGAGAAAATGTAATTGTGTGTTAAACATGAGGCAGCCATACATGAAGATAAGCAGGGCTGAGTGACTGGATATGGAAATCCAGCGCGGGGACTAGATACTGGAGGTCTATTTTGGAGTTAAATGGCTCATAAAAATAGGAGGTTGGCCTTTATTTATTTATTTGCCCGGCCATCTAGGGCTGCGCCTGTGGCACGGCTTTTTTGGGGGGAGAAAGAGTGCAAGAGGCTTGGAGGGCGGCTGCGGGGGGCTGCCGGGTGCCCCCAGACCTCCTCCATCCCCCTTGAGGCAGATACCCCTTGGAGCCCACCCCTCCGGAGCAACTTCTGCGGCTCAGGTCAGGACAGCGCTGGCCGGGCCCCCCGACGTCCCGGGGGGGCGCGCAGATGGGTGCGGGCAGCGGCCCCGAGGGCGCGCACGGGGGGGGCAGCATCCTTGCCCATATACAGGGCTGAAAAGGGGGGCCGGGGGGGTGTAGCCCCGTCCCCCAGCCCCGTATAGGCTGGAGGGGACGTTCCCAGGGGCTGCCGGTGGCCGGGGAGCGGCGGGGAAGGGGCGGCCCCTCCGCACATCTGGGAACGTCGTTAGGGCCGCCCCGCTCAGGAAGTTTTTCACACTTCACGTCTCATTAACCGCAGGTCTCGGATTCCTTGGGAAAGGAGAGAGGGGGGACAGGAGGGAGGGCGACCGTCGGCCTGGGGTTTTTGGGAAGGGGGAGACCGCAGCTGCCCGGAGAGGTGCTGGGCCCCCGGGGGCGGCCGCACCGTCCGTGCCTCGTCCCGCAGCTTGGGAGGGGGGCAGATGGGGACCCCCCCAGCTCCAGGATCCCCGGGGAGGTGGCCCTGCCCCAACCACCGGAGGCTGGCTGGGGGGAGCACAGTCACGGCCCCGACGGGAGCCTGGGGCAAGCAGCGACCCCCGCCTCCCCGACCCCGACCGCCACCCCCGACGGGGCTCAGCCCCTGATGGGAAAAGGTTTGGGCTGCCCCGACCTCTCCTTCTTCTCCTCCGGGCCCCGCGGGGACAGCCCGAGGGTCCACAGGGGCCGGGGGGGAGGCTGCCAGCTGAAATCACAGCCCCCTCTCTTCCCATGGACTCGACGGCCCAGCCTCTACGGGAGGAGCCCCCCCCCCCCTCCCCGCCCAGCATCTTAAATGTTTAAAAAGGGTTTATTCTGTACTTACAGTGAGCGAAATTAAAAAGAAACAGTAAAATATTTGAAAATGAAGTGCATTATGTTTAATAAATTTAAAATGAACAAAGGCTGCTATATTGCCAGCAATATCATTTCTTGCCCAGGGGCATTAATAAAGACTGAAAGGTTTGGAAAAAACAATATTTTCTATTAAAATTCTACGGTGCGTTTCAATATTAAAAGGATAGGTGATGAATTTTCAGTGTTACTCAGACGGGGTCAGCGACTAATTTCATTTCTTTCTGGTCAGCATTCTGTCGATAATTAATCAAAAGCAGAGTTTCTTAATGAAACACTTTTCATAAGGTGATAATTAGCAGGAAAGACGCGGAGTGCAGACAGTCACTGGTAGCTGTCTAATAACCAGAATGAAATCAGGGCTGGGTCCAGGGAGTTAAGCAAGAGCTCGGAAAAAAAATATATATATATGTATATAATAATAATCAAATAAAATAAAAAGGGTGAAGAAGAGGAGAAGGGAGGGGGGGAGTGCCTTGAGCAGAGCTGCGGCAGGGCTGGCATCCCAGGGCAGGGCAGGGATGCTCTCGCCCCGACCCCAGCTCCGAGCTGGGGGGCTCCATCCCTGCCCCTCGCCCCATGCGCTGAGCTTCGAGGGAGAAACCAGCGCTGAGGATATAGAAGCTGCCCGGGCCTTTCCCCGCAGGAAAAAATAATAATAATAATAAGGAAATAATAATAATAAAGCAGCGTGGAAACAGTAAATGAAGTTAATGAAGAAAATTAGCAGCGATTAGTGAAAGCACCGGGGTCTGAGAGAGCCGGTGCTCCGGCCCGGAAAGTGTCTGGTAACAATTACAGAGATACCCCGCTCATAAACAAAAGAAATTAGCCCCTGGAATGATATTAAACAGTGTAAAATTAACAGAAAGTTGTAATAAGTGAGGGATTAAAAAGGACCTGGCGTTAATTCGTGGGTCTGAAGAGAGCCCAGCTGAAGGGGGGAGAGAGGTGTGCTGAGCCTTTAATTAATATTTGGCTGGAGCATACCTTATTCATAATATTCATTGATGTAATTACTCCACAAACAGACAGGGATAATTTGTTTAGATAGATAAAAATAACCT
>NC_048906.1:5777469-5782469 GCF_011077185.1 Oxyura jamaicensis
AAAAAAAAAAAAAAAAAAAAAAAAAAAAAAAAGGAAAAAAAAAAAAAAAAAAAGAGGGAAGAGTTACACAGCCAGACCAGGCGGCAGGGAGTTTTAGAGCCTTTATTTATCAAAAATTTTACATATATAAATATTCTTAGACATTTTTGCATTTTACAAGGGTTTTGAGGAGTTCCGTTGTTGTCGCGGTACACTTTGTCACACCACAAAGTCCAGCTGCTGCTAAGCCTTAACAAACAATTTGCCTTTTTTTCTTTTCCTTTTTTTTTTTTTTCTCTCTTTTAAATATAAAAAACAAAAAGCTCTAACTGATCACCTGAATCGACTTGTGATAAACTCTAAGGAGAGGAAGAGCTGCTCTCTCGGCTGTGCCACCACCTCCCGCGGGCACGCTCGGCTTTGGGAACGGCAAGTCTCGGGGACGGGAAGGGGGGAAACCTTGCCCCCCGCCTTCCCCATTTTTTTCACCCCCCCCTCCCCGTTTCTCACGGACCTCGGGGCGGCGGTGGCGGTGTAGGGGGGAAGCGGTGCTTTTTTTTTTTCGGGGTTTGTCCGGAATTTCTCCCGCTCAGTCCATGTCCACCTCCTCGCCGTCGAGGCCGCCGGCCTCCGCGGGGCCGCAGTCCGATTTGTCCCTGGGCGTGCTGGCATCCCGAGCCCGGACGGGGGATTTAGGCCGGGGGAAAGACCCCCCCTCTGCGGGGGCGGCCGCCGCAGGGTCGCCGTGAGAAGCTGCGGAGCGAGGCGAGGCTCCGGGGGCCGGGGGAGGCGGCGCCGCCGGCCCCGCCGTCGAGTCCGTGGAGCCGGGGCCGGGCTGGGCTCCGACGGGAACCGGCTCCGCGCTGAAGCCGGGGGGACCCGGGTTGGCGGCGGGCAGGGGGGAGTCCCGGGGGGGGCTGCCCCGCTTCGGGGCCCGGGCTGGCCTTGAGGGCGGTCTGCGGCACGATGAAACCCAGCGGCTGGGTGATGGGGTAGAGCAAGAAGTGTCCTTTGCCGATCAGGGTGCGGGGGGCGCAGGGCTGGAGGCTGGGGAAGTCCAGGGAGGCTTTGCGGCGGGGGGGTGAGTCGGAGAGCAGGCTCTCCACGCTGAACGGGTTGAGCTTGTGGAAGCCGCCGGCGCCGCGGGGCCCCCCCGCGCCTCCGCTGCCGTCCCCCGACGGGGCGGCCACGCAGTCCTTGTCGGGGGGGGCTCGCTGGAGCCTCCCGGCCCCGCTTCTTTGGCTGGGGTGGAAAGGCTCCGCCGTCTGCTCGCAGCCGCCGGGGAGAGGCTCAGAGGGGGCGGCGGGGGGCGGAGGGTGAGGCGGCGGGGGCTGCCCGCGGGGCTTCGCCTCCGGGGGGGCGGGCGAGAGGCCCCCCCCCACCGCCGCTGTCGCTGTCCGAGCTGGGCGTGCTGTGCAGGGAGAGGCCGCTGGGCGAGTGGAGGTGGCGGCTTTGGCTTTTAAGAAGTTTTTTCTCGTGCTTGCGTTTCTTTTTCTCCATCTTCTCCAGCTCCTTGCGGGCGATCTCCTCGGGGTCCATAGGCTCCCCGCTGCACGTCGTGGGGTGCGAGTTGTGAGCCGGCCGCCCCGGGCCTTTCTTGGTGTTTTCTTTCTTTCTCCATTTGGCCCGGCGGTTTTGGAACCAGACCTACACACCGAACAACGAGAAGCAGTTAACACCCAGCGCACCGGGCCCCCCGCGGTGGCCAGTGCGGCGGGGAGGGAGCAACGCAGCTCAGGCCTCCTCAGGCCTCCCCCGTCCCCCCTGTTGAGGCGCCGGCAGCCCCCATCTGCAGGGCCCGGGGGGGGGGGGGCTCTCATCGCCCCGACCTCCTTCCCATCCTGGAGAGTAGAACAGAGGGAGCAGGGAGAGGTGGGATGAGCCCCTAAATTAATGTTATTTTCTAGCTTATTACAAAAAGAAAGAAAACCCTCCCCGGACCTCCACCAGCAGCACCGGCCACGAGCATAGATCCAACCCCGGCGTTTCCACGGCCCCAAGCCGGCTCCCGCGCCCGAGGAGGGCCGTCGGGGGACGAGGACGAGCCGTGCTTTTTTTGGGAGCAGCGCCGGGCATCGCACCGCCAAACGAAGCTGCTGCAGGCACCGCGCAAACGAGGCCGACGGCCCCGAGGGTGCGAACCGCTTGTCGTCCCCTCCCCCCCCCCATTGCCCGGCCACGCAGCCCCCACGCAACCCCCAGCCCCATCCGCACCCCGTTCCCCGAGGCGGAGCGGCCACCGCGACGCACATCAGCACGGGGAGATGTGGTCCCGCAACCCCCGCCTCAATCCGTATTTAATTTATTTTTATTATTATTTTTTAAGCGAAGAGATGGAGCCCCCCGCACGCCCGAGCAGCCCGTTCAGATGAAGTTGAGCACGTCCCGCAGCTCTCGCCGCTCCCGCGAGCCGCGTTGCTATTTTCCAGCATACCCCGGCCCATGATTAAGTCTCAGCTTTGTATGCTAATTTTTCACCCTCGGATCTTTTAGGAGAAATATTTACAGTGGGAAAATAAAAACGGTTAGGGAACCTAGGATGCAATATCACGCTTTATGGCCCATCTGCGAGCCTGCCTTTTTTTTTTTTTTAATATAATAGTAACAGAAATAAACCGGCGGCGACCGAGCGAGGGCAGGAAACAAAAGGGGAGCCCCGGCAGGAGCAGGGCTGGGGCTCCCGGAGGAGCATCTCGGCCCGGGGAGACGGGAGGGGAGGAGGTTTGGGGTTTTTTACCTGCACTCTGGACTCCACCAAATCCAGCCTGAGAGCCAGAGCCTCTCGCATAAACACGTCCGGATAATGGCTCTCATTAAACGCCTTTTCCAGCTCCTCGAGCTGCCAGCCAGTAAAATTGGTGCGGGTTCGTCTTCTTTTACAGCCAGGACTTTCTTTGTCCGGGTCACCCGAGTCTGAAAAGGCAGAAACACCCTCAGCTCTCTGGAAGACGGGCCTTCTCCCCCCTCCCTGCCATTCACAGGAGCCTTTAACTTTCGTGCTCGGCAACGTTGGTAAAAAAAAAAAGCGGGATTATAACACACACCTGCGCTAAAAACGGGCAGGAACCCGATCTGCCCTCGCCTCCTCCGAAAATGTACTTTACTGAACATTTATTCCTGAAGGAAGCTCGCCACAGGCACCCAGCTGGCAGAGAGAGAGAGAGAAGTTCCGATATAGGCTCCAGCCACCGAAGGTTGAATTAAAAAAATAAAATTAAATAAAAATTAAAAGGTGTGTTTTCCCCCCCTTCCCTGGCCACCCCAGACGGCCTCCGGTCCCACACGGGGTTGGGCGGCCTCCAGCTTCCGCAGCCTCCGGCCTCCCCCGGTAGCCTCCGGGCCTCCCGCAGCCTCCATCGGCCTCCGGCCTCCCCGAGGAGCCTTTGCTGGGCCGGGATTCACGGCCCGAGCTGCTCCTCCCGTTATCAGCCGAGCAGGGAAATTATCACGATCGTAATAACGGATTTTTTTATTATATTTTAGCGGAGGGAAGATGATCCAGGCTCGATAAAAGGAGGCTGGGGCGACATTTACGGAGCTGAACAATAGCCGTGCTGCAGGCCGGGGGAAGGCAGGAGAGCCTCTCCCGGTGGTTATAGCGCTTGGAAAATAACAACGACAAAAAAATCGCCGCTCTTCATTCCCCAAACTCAGGCACCCCCTCCCTTTTATTTCATTTTTATTTTTTAAATAGCAGGAAGGGCGGCCTGGCCCGAGCACCCACCGCGGAGAATAAGTTTGGGGGAGGCCCAGCCCCGCTATTGTTCGGGGCACACGCTGCCGCTGGGAACGGGGGGAGCTCCCGCGGCCCCCCAGCCCGTCCCGTCCGTCCCCTCGGGGGGAGACCGAAGGTGGCAGCACCCCCTTACCCCCTCCAGATACCCCGGCACCGGCACGGAGCGGGGTCGGGGATAGGGGAAGGGATAGGAATACGGCCGGGGCCGCTCCTACCTGCGAGCTTGAAGGGCTGGCTGTCCCCGCTCACCCCACAGCCCGAGGGGATGAGAGGCGCCGGGTTGACCACGGAGGCGGCGCAGGAGCCGCTCAGTAATCCATCGATGGAGAAGGGCACGGAGGCAGCCGCTGACTGCAGCTGGTGGCCGGCCAGCTCGTAGACGTGGTGGTGGCCGAGCGGGTAAGGGAAGCCCACCATGCCCCCGAACTGGGCATGGGGATGCTCCAGGATGCGGCTGTCCATCATGGGGGCGGCTTTAGGGCGGCGGCGGGGGGTGCCGTCGGGGCTGGGGGTGCTGGCGGCGGGGCGGCTGGGGCCGGGGGTGCTGCTGCCGGAGGAGGCGGCGCGGCGAGGGGCTCATGCTGCAGGGCGCCCGGGCGCTTTAACTTTATCAACATCAGGCTCCCAATAATTAGCTCAGGCTGGGGGAATTTGGGACCAATAAGAAACGTTAATCGCTCCTGACGTCAGAGACGTGCCAGTGTGGGGAGCAAACGTTTTCCATATCGATTGCTAATTATACCTGACATCCAGCCTCAATAAACAATATCAGAGCTGTCACAACAAGACGAGGGGGGCTCGGAGACGAACTCCAGCCCGGGGAGGGCAGGGGAGGGCGAGGGGGAGACGGAGGGGAACTCACAGACCTGCCTGATACCCGGTTAAATACCAAACAGAAGAGTTGCACACACACACACACATCGCCTCCCCCCCCCCCCCCCCCCCCGCAACCCACCCTCTTCCCCCTTGTCCCCTCCCCTCTCCAAATCACTAATAGATTTCCCTTTAAAACATTCACCGGCGTGTTGTGGGGATTTTTCACCAGAAATGCTCTACTCTCTGAACCTTTAAAGTGATGTTGCTCCAATTACAGAGAGACATTGAGCGGCAAATAGACTGATCCAATAATAGGAGATTCATCATCCGCTCTTTCCAGAGCTGTCACATTGAATTTAAAACTACAAGCCTTTTCATCTCCTCTCCGGCTCTATAACAGGGGAGAGGGGAGGGGGGCAGAGGGAGGGAGAGGTGGGAAAGAAAAAAAAGGGGGGGGGGAGAAGGGAAA
>NC_048906.1:5787469-5805092 GCF_011077185.1 Oxyura jamaicensis
CCTCTGCAGTTCAGACACTAATTAACTAACCAAGAATTTTAGTAGCAACCCGACTTTCCTCTAATAGTTTTACCTAAAGCCAGCCTGGTCATTGCTTATACAAATTGCCAATTAAATTTGATTGATATAATGAAATTGGATTTTATTTTCACTTACCTTCCTTCCCCCCGCCCCCCGACCCCCCCCCCCCCCAGCACCCCCCTACCGGTGATGCCCCGGCCCTGGAGCGGGGCCGCTGGCAGGAGGGGGACTGGTTCGGGGGGGAGACAGTGGGGTCACCGGGGGTATCACCACCGGGGGAACCTTGCCCGGAGCCCCCTGCCCCGCCTGGGCATCCCTTCCCTCCCTCCGGTGGCCCGGCTTCGGCCGCCGCTTGAAGTTAGAGGGAAAAGGCGAGATCTAAGCAGCCCTTCTAAAAAATGCATTAACTGTTTCCAAAATCTACATCGCCGCTTAATTAAATATGTTATCCTGTTTATAGGATCTGTGGCTAATTATTTAGAGTCGTTTAATCTACGCGATTTGCACGTTAATTAAACAGCACCGGGCTGCATTGTGCGCGCTCGGAGGGCAGGCAGCGCCTGCTAGGGGCTGCCCGCAGCCCTACAGCTCCGGCCCCCCGGGAGCCCAGCCTTGGGGGGGGCGAGGAGGGGCTGAATTTGCCGGGGCAGAGGCGAAAAGCCGGGGGGGGGAGCACCGGCAGCGCCCCCGGGGCGAGCGGCGGCTTCGTTTGTCACAGGATCAGAAGATGCTGGGATGCGCCCGGCGAAGAACGGGGATGGGGAGGGGGGGGCTGCGGGTGGGGGGCACCTGATGGAGAAGGGGGGGACTGGGATGGAAGTCAGCTGATGGGAAACGGGGGGGACCCCGCAGAGCTCGACACGCACCCCCCTGCTCTATCCATCCCTCGGCACCTCGCGGTGCCCCCTCCCCAAATTTCCGCCCCGTGTCCCCATCTGTCCCCTCGGAGCTTGTGCGCCTTTGTGTCCCCGCCTTGTGCCGCCCCGCTCCCATCTCCTTCTGCCCCATTAACCCCCGGCACGAGTCCCGGCGACAAAGGGCTGAAACCTGATCCGGGCTTTATTGAATCCCTATTGTTCTCCCGGCTAATTCCCCCTTGTCCTCCCTTCCCCGCCACGGGCAGGGGAGGCCCGAGGGGGGTTGGCGTTGGGGGGCGGCTGCCTCTTAATTGCTAAAAAACGCACTGCCCCACTACCCGCCTGCCGGGAAACCCGCAGCAGGTTGGGGAAGGGTCCCTGGGAAATTAATGCCTGGGATCCCAAGTTGGACCCTGGGAAAAGGCTGCCCACCCCTCGTCCGAGGCATGTCAGGAGGAACCGCGGGGCTTTTCAACAGGGGATTAAGGAAAGTGGTCACTTTTGACTCAGTAGGAAAAATCCCTCCATGACGGTAATGAAAGCTGGGATGATATAAGTATCTTCTGGTTCACAATAGCAATTAATATGGTAATATTCTACTATTAAAGATGCTAACATTAAGATGGAACTCGTACACGGTTAAAACATTTAATAGAGGGGAAAATGCATTCCTCGAGCATCAGGTAACAAAGTCAAACGGAGAAGGAGGGAGTGAAGTCTCTTGAAATAACAAAGGCCTCTGTATAATTTGGAAATGCTTTGAAGACTGCCTTCCTTCTCAAGGAAAACTCGAGGTGCTCTGAGAAGTGGGCATTAGTAAGTGCTGGGGACAGAGCTCTCCTGGTGGCAGTCAGGACCAAAGGCTCTGGGGTCTCCCCGGGTCTGACAGTGGCCTGCTGGTGGCCCCCACGGAGCTGTGATGGGACAAAGGACCCCGAGCATCGCAGAGGCAGGGGCTGTCAGGCGTGTGTGAAGGGCTCTGGTCAAACCTCTGCTCCAGGAGAGGCCAAGTTCAGCGGCAAGCTGGGCTTTGTGCATCGAGCTGAGCATCCCCCAAGGATGGAGGAACCAGAACCTCTCTGAGCACCGTCCCAGTGCTGCACCACACTCAGCCTGGCTGGTTTCCCCAAATGTGAGTCCTTTGGGACCTGCCAAGAACGTGGCTACTCATTTGTCCCAGTGTGCCTCAGTAACCTGGAGCAAAGGCTGGAATGATGTGGCTTCAGGCCGCCAGGCATCCCACTGCCCCACTTAGCTCTGTCCATGTACCCCCAGTCTGCGATGGGTGCCCAGTCCTCTGTGAACACCCCAGATCATGGCGGTATTGTGGGACATGGTGGAGTCTACAGTTTCTGCTGGAGAATGAAGAAAGGCTAAGAGCTGCTCACCTCTGCCCTGGGAATCCACTTGGCTCTGATAGGATCAATTTGCCTAGCAGAGGATAGATAGCATTACACAAAAATACCCTGTTATTAGAGTTTATTAAGTATGAAACTACTTGGGGGTAAATTAGAAAGTACTTATTTGAAGTACAGCCCATGCTTGTATTATTTTTAAAGCCTTTTTCCTTTTCTTCTCTTTGTTTTCAATTAAAAACAGTCAGGATTTAGGTTTTTGCTTTTTAGTAGAATAAAAGTAATTTGCAAAGATAATAGTATTGTGGGAATGGGGGAACCTTTCAGCTGATCACTAGAAGAAGCAAATATTTACCAGCTGGCTCTGGTGATGAATTGGAGACTGCTGTGGAGAGCATGGTCTTCGTCCTGCCTACAGCTCTGCTGACTTCATCAAATCAGGCCATCTTCATTCTACAGTTATTTTTTTTTTTCTCTAAAATATAGCATTCCTGGGAAAAAGAAATTGTTTTCTGAAGCTTGTGCTTCTGCAGTTTCTTTAAACAAATTCTGCCTGGATGATCCCAGGGATTCATGGAGGTCCTTCAGCTCAGGTCCCTGGCCCCAGGCTTCCCCCTTCCTTTGTCCCTTCACACAGAAGTCACACGCATAAAGCCATTCCCAGGGTAAATCCTCTGCTAAGTTTGCAGCTGAATCAATGTCACGCAGTACAGGGAGATGCGAGCTGTCGCCCACCTTCTCTTTTTGCCCACACTGGAGAAGATGGAAAGGAAAATGGGTGCAGAGCAGGTCTGTGAGAGGCCAATGCTAGCAAAGTGCTCCTGCCCCGTGCTACCCCACGGTGGATGTCACCTCCCTGTAACCATAACTCACACCCAAGGGATCAAGTCTGGTTACCAAAAGCTTCGGGTTTAACCTCCTGGTTAATTCAACCACACGAGCCAGCAGCAGGAAGGTCTGCAGGGACAGGGGCTGGGCAGTGAGGGTGAGGGCAGGCACGGCAGCCTCTTCAACTGGGGCACGTGTGCTGGTAGCTGCCCCTTGACTCCTGTCTTTCTTGCCTTTCCCACTACCTTGTCTCTAAAAAAAATTCCTTGCTACGTGCTCAAGATTGGCTTTGTTGCAAATAACAAAGTGGTGATGACACAGCACAGAGCGGTGTATTTTAATAGAAGAAAACTAATGATTGAGAAAAAAATGGTAACAACAATCATGGCTTAATTCTCTTTCTTCACCGTCTGTCACTGTTTCAATAGTAGTTAAAGTTGAAGACTTCAAGGAAAACAGGGACCCTCCAAGCAGCTGCTCAGCGTGGTGGGAATGCCGAGGGTAACCTGCAGCTCTGTCCCCAGCTCTGCTGCTGGGGATTTCTTTGGGGAAAGGGGATGTTGTGCCTCAGGGTCACCTCCCTGCCTGGCCCCCTTGCTCAGCGCATGTACAGACATCTCCTGGTGAGGTCCCTCTTGCCATGTGCTAATAAAAGAGTAGAAATAGGGAAAAAAGCTACTAAAACCGAGCTGTGGGTGCTAGTGCGAGAGGCAGAAAAAGCCTAAACTTTAAAGGCAGCATTAAAACAGGGCATGCAGAAAGTGAAGGCAATTAGGCAAAAGAATCGTTTGCTGAAGGAGGTCGCCAGGCCGAATTCCTAAAAGGCTTCATGAATCGACTAAAAATACCCTCGGGACAGTTTGAGCAGGGACTGAGTTACTGAAGGGCAATGCCCCAGCTGACCCAGGAGACCCCTTCCGATCCTGCCGTATAAACAATGGTGCCATTAACATCTGCACTAACTACCTGCCCAGCCCGCTCCTGCTCCTCGCTGCTGCACCCCAGCATCACTCCCAGCCTCGGCCCATGGGGGTCCCTCCAGGCCATCGGTGTTTGCTCCGGTTTCTTAGCCCTAAACCCACCCCTGTAGAAGGGAATTAAGGAAAAAACCCTCGTGACAATGGTAGGAGCAGCGAGAGGCCAAAAAGATCAGTGGAAAAGCCTGGCAGAAACCCTGCAGAGCTGGAAGGAATAACAAGGGGAAGGCTGAGGGAGATCGCTGGCAAGCAGGGGGACCCACATGGAGAACTCGATGGTCCGGTAATGCCGAGGGAGCACCAATGGGGCATGAGGCAACACAGGACAGCCTGAAGGATTTGTAGGAACATGTCACAATCATAGAAGTAAAGCTGGTTATATCAGAGGGGACCAAAAATGCCCAAAGTTTAGGTACTGCACTAGCAAATGTGGCAGGTCCATGGAACCTGCAGTGATGCTCTGGGTGACCTTTGCCACCAGGATGTGCCACCCCACTGGGACTTGTTGGTGGGCAGACCCCACATGGTCTGGGAATCAGGTAGGGGGCTTATACCCACCATGATAGGGACATTCATTTTGTTGTTAATAATTTCTCTTTCCCTTAATGTTACCCTCACGACTATACCCGGATGAGGCAACCACCCCCTGGTGTCACTTCTCTCCTTGGTGTCACCCTTGGGTGCTGTCCTGCTCCTGGGAGCATCGCTGCATCTCCTGCAGGTGTGCAGCTCCAGGCTAATGTGAAGGCAAAACTTTAGCCCTAAGTCTCTACTACGTAATTCAGGTGCTGAGGATAAAAATGAACACAAGGTTAGATAAAAACATTCGCTATCAAAACTTAATTATGCACCCACAGGCTGGGGCTCATTATTCATCCTCCAACCTGGAAACAAATTAGCCTAATGAAGCCATGAGTTAAAACGGAGAAAAGATGTAAGGACTGGAGAATATTTGTATCTGCTCAGATGTCAAAACCTGCACTGAGCTCTGGGTGCTGTATTTGTCACCAGAATCGGGTGTTTTTTGGGCACGGTGCCATGTCCTGGCCCTGGGTTTTGCTAAGAGCAGTGGGCAGCTGCTGGTACTTGGGCATCTGAAGCTGCTCGAGCTGGGTGAGATGTGGGGCTCCATGAAGCCATGAGGGCTCATCAGGAGCTGGAGGTGGTCCCAGGCCACAGGTCTGAAGAAAACCAACCACCAACATCATCTGCCACAGCACTGACCAAACCTCAGGGACAAATCCAGGCCTGGCACAAGCCAAGCTGAGCCCCATGGGGAGCTTGGCCCCAGCAGCCTGCAGGAAACATGGAGCCAAATCCCAGGTGCTGGGAGGAAAAGCCACCAGTAACTGAGGTGGGATGGTGGCTCTCCGTGGGCTGATTGTGCCGGTGTTTAAGAAGCTGAAGAATATAATTAAACTGCCCGGGAATGTATAATCAGAGCAAGGAAGGCCTTTTGTCCTGTTCCTTCCCTGCAGAATTTGGGGAGAAATGAAATTACATCATAGGGAAGGGACTTGATTGGCATTTAATTAGCAGCGCAGTGAGACTGATGAGTCCCTCGCTGTATCACTACACAGAGCCTGTGCTGTGAGAAGGGTCAGGATGCTCCCTGCCCTGATGCTGTGGTCTGCTCGCTCTGGCCATCTATGAAAGCCACCCACAAACCATAACCCCCAGCAGAAGGCTGGGCTTAGGGACAGCTAGGGGCTTGCAGGTAGCACCCTGGGACGTGCTCATGGTGCTCAGCCCAGCACTGAGCGCTGCAGCAGGGCACAAAAGCTCCAAGCGACCTAGCAAGGACTGTACCAGTGCAAGGAAAGAGTCCCTCCTGGCCCCCAGCTGAGCCATTCTCGCCGCTTTATTCTCTCGTTCCCATCCTAATGTGCTTAACTATAAATGACCCCTTTATGTTTTATATCTCCATTTCATTTTTTTCCCCTTTCTTCCGAGGAAGCAGTAAAACAGGAAAGGCAAGAGGCAGAGCTCCTATTGTAAAGTGAGTGCTGGCAGAGAGCAATTCTGGGGACTTGGTCATCTGTATTGTCTCAAGGAGGTTTTGAGCTTCTCCTCACAGATGAGAGCCCTGATCCTGCTCCTCGGTGCCCAGAAGAAGCCTGCTGGGACTGTGCAGACAGAGGTGAGATGGGTCCAGAAGAGCTCAGAAGGACCTGGCAACCCTTTCATGAGCTTTGCACTATTTCCAGCCTCTCTGGGTGTTTTGTTCCATGCTGTCCCAGGGCTCATTGCAAGGATGGTGGAAATGGGGGTGAAAAAAAAACAGCTGAGCAGAGCCCCCCCAGACACCCTCTTCCATTGTGCTCTTTGTCTCTCGTAGGCAGAGGATGCTCAGCCACCCTGGGCAGCAGCTTGCTGTTTATTAGTATAATTTTTAAAGGTGCCTCATTGTATTTATTTGCTGTGTGGTTAAACATTTATTATTTATATTTAATTTTCCCGGACTCAAAGGGGCATCACCAGTGGCTGAGTGTCTGCAGATTCAGTGTGGCTCCTTCGCACGCTTATTTATGTAACCTTGGCCTCCCCCGAGGGGCTCCCGTTTCACTATGTGCCACCGGCCTCTTAATTGGCCTCACAGATCACGCCTTCTCCTTCGGCTCACCCGCATCCCCACGACTCGTAATTTCTGGGATATTAAATGTGGCTGAAACAAAAGAGTTCAGTGAATTAAACCAGGAAGTTTCCTCTCCCTCCCAAACCTTCGCTTTCAATGCCCTCTCCTGGGCAGCAGCAAGACCCAGCTCATGGGCTGAAGGCTTCCCCCAGGGCCAGGCTGTGTCTTGGGCAGGAGCTGGACAAGCCTTTTCCAAGCTGTTTCCACTACAGGGGACTATGAGAAGGACAGGATGCTCTCCGTGGTACCCTTGGCACAGCTGGTCCAGCCTCCTGGGTGGAGGGATGGGGAGAGCCGTCCTCCTGCTGCTGAGCCACCCCAGAGCCACCTCTCCTCTGTCCTTTCGAGGGCTGTAGCTTTCGGCCAACGAAAGGGAGTTCCACAAATCAGTGAAAAAGCAAAGAGGCCTGGAGAACTCAACCAAATGAGGCTTTCATGGGGGAAACTCAGTCTCTGTGTTAGAGCTGTTGGTAACCCTTGTACATTTTTACCCAGTTGCTAGCCCTTTGGGTTTAAAAAGAAACGTTACTCCCACAAGTAGAGATAGATCACAATTAATGGTTTTGTAACTTCTTAAATATATCACAAGCTACAAACTGGGGATACAGTTTGGGAGTAAACATTGTTATGCCGGAGCTGTCACCTGTGAGTAATCACAGACCTAATTGAAGCTGGCCAGCGTATTAAATAAACATTCAGCGTAAACGAGGGAGAAAAGAAATATCCTTTAGTTTGGTAATGGCTGAAATGATGGAAACCAGCACCTAAGCCAGGGACAAGGGTGAGAAGGCTGGAGCAGCAGCAGAGCTGGGCTTCCCTGAAGCAGCTGGCAGCGGCGTGCTGCAGACCAGCAAAGCACCACGAGCCAGAGGGCATCGGCCACAGGCCTTTGGATACAGTGAGGAGAGGGCTTCCCTCGGGAGGAGTGCTGGCCATGGTGGGGCTGGATTTGGGGGTAAGGAGGTCACAGGCTCAAGGAGCTTGCCCTTGTTTCATCCAGGGAAACCTGGCTTCCCAGTGCTAATAGCAGGGCTAACATTTGCAAAATGTCCTGCTAGCAGAAATCGTTCTCCCAGCACCAACTACTGCCTAATCACCCCACCGAAACGGGCAGTGATACAATCTCCTGCAGTGTTTCTTGTGTTCCTTGGGGAACCACCTAATCCTCCATGTTGTCTGCCAGCTTCTCCTTGTCCTTGGGAATTTCACGTGCAGAGAAGGCTGCAGCTTTCCAGAGGCAGCTCTGAGAGCAAAGCTGCTGGCACCTCCTGCAGCTCGCTGTGGTGCCATGGCCGGCACTGAGCCTTGTGGACATCTGAGGCTGTGCTCTGAGGTGTAGAAGGCAGAATAAACACATTTTTTCACCTCAGAAAATCTCCAGGCTGGATCGCAGCATCCCACCCCTCCTCACCCTCTCGCCAGATGTTGCATGGACGTGTGCGAGCGGTGCAGCCTCGCTGGGAGGTGCTGAGAAGAGGGTGATGCGCCGGGGTGACATGCTCAATTTCCCTCCAAGATGGTGCAGCCACGAGAACATTTCTCCCGCTGATGGCGTCCATGTGTCTCTCCCTTCTCACTGGAGCTCTGTTACACACCGGGACGCGGTGCGAGCGTGTGTGCACCTTCTGTTCCCCGAGCCGTCCCTGCCTTTCTGGGGAGGACGAGGTGCCTGCCCTTCCGTGGTTAGTTTAAGAAAAACACTCTGCCAGTGATCAGCGCCTGTATGAAGTAGATGTATGGTTTCAATTCTGTCCTTGAGCCATGGATCATTTAATGTTGTCAACACATATACATCCTTCTCAAACATCCCACTGAGAATTTTCTAGGGACCATAGACAGCTTAAAGCTAGCGTTACAGCAGCAGCTTCATATTTGCTTTCAGATCTACGTGCATTTTTTAATACTAAAGCTTGCATAATTGCTGCTGAATTTCTAAGCAACTTCTTCAAAGGGACGGAGGCGCGGCAGCAGCAGGGACAGGGCTGGGGCCTGTTGGTGGCTCATGGCTGGCAGCAGGAGGAGCCGAGCATGTTAGGGGAACCCTGAAGAAAGGCCAGGTCGGGACCCGCCAGCTCGGTTGAGCACATTACCATTCTGATCATGGGGTGGCTGGGATTTAGTGCCGCCTACCAGCGTTAACAGCATTTTAGCTGTGCACACATCTCACCAGGGAAGTTTGCACAGTGGGATAGGGCACCACTGGGCTTGTTTTCCAGGGTCTGGATTTGCCCAGAAGCACAGCGAGGTGCCACGTGCAGCAGAGGTGGCCTGGCAGGTGAAGGGTTATTGGCTGCTGCCCACTGGAGGGCTGATGGGGCAGGGTCACAAAAAGGAGACGAGGTGGTTCCTCAGAAGGGTCTCTGATCTCTCCCTGATAGTGGGGATAGGGTTAGAGCTGGATGAGGGGTTAGTGCTTTTGGGTTCTGTGCAGGAACAAAGCCAGCCCTGAGGAAAAGGACGGAGCAGAGGTATCTCACCAGGGGAGGATGCTGGCTCTCCCTGGTCTCTGCTGACAGAGCTTTGGAAGGTGTGCTGCTGCTCCACAGTCATGCACCAAGCTCTGGTTGTGATGCCCATCCCCGCAGTGGTCAGTGTCCCTTGAGAAAGGAGCAGGAACTCCCCCAGGGAGCAAGTCACCCTCCTCTTCATCGGCCGCCAGCTGCTCAGGGTTGCTGGGCAGAGAGGTGGACAGGACGTGGTGATGGTGGTGATGTCTTCTGCTGCGTTGTGAGACCAGTGGGCTGAGGGTTTGCTGGAGAACCTGCAGCAGCTGCTGACTCCTGAGAGGTGCAGGTGAAGCCAGTTACCCAAAGCCTTCTCGTGCCTTTGGGAACATGGAAGGGCTGTGGGTGATGATTGCTCCTGGGGGCTTTTCTGCAGGCAGGTGGGGGCAGCTCCACCTCTCCCCTAAGAAAGGACATTTCTGGGCATTTCTGACAACCCCAGGTGTCCCCCTGTACTGAGGGAGGTGTCCCCACTCCATCCTCTGGCTGCCGCAGCAGCGTCACTTCTAAGGCACCTGGCCAGCCAAACTCCATTTGCTGTGTCTATGTATTTATTATGTTGGAGCCTAGCGTAATTACTTTACAGCTCTGAACATTAAATATCATTTGTCTTATTCCAGCAGGTCCAAATCTTTATGAATTGTATCTGACGCTTGCTCCCTTCAATTATCTGCCATCAGAAAAAGTTTACTGTTGTTGCAAAAATACCAATTTGCCAGAGGTTGCAATGCATTTACTCTCCACCTCTGTAATTTACAAACTTACATTTTATGATTAGAAAGAAAAATGGCTAATAGGAGAAATATTCATGCAAAATCGATACTGAATAAGATGCTGCCACCTTTTGGTTTAACCTAATTCTACATCTGGGGCCAAATTCCTGGTGTTGCTGGGTGAGGAGCTACCACTGGTACTGAGGGATGGGGTGGGATGGAGAGATGCAGCAGGATCAAGGGCTCCCTCTGACCATGGACAGGGCAGGTGGAGCTGATGCTGGGGGACTTGCAGGCTCTAGAGAGAGGACATTTCCCATGGCTGTGCTTCTGCACAGTAAAGTTCCCTTCTTGCACGTCCAGAGCCAGAGTAGAGGTTCCTAGGAGGATTTGCTCTCCTTTTGACCTCCTGGGACACTGCTCCCAGAGCTGCACCCTGGGTATGGGGACAGGCGCTGGGACTGGTGAGACTCATCATGTGGCTGAGGGTGTCAAACCAAGTTTTGAACCTGGTGGATGCTTCATCTAAGCTTGTAGGCAGCCTCCACACCACTGGTCTGCAGTACAGTTACACAGCAGGCAATGCAGTGGGACTTCAACACTGTCAAGTCTTGGTAGCTATTGGATGTGCTGCTTCTTCAGTTCCAGCTCACTGCAAGGGGCTGTGGAGCCCAAATACCAGTGTGCTTAAAAATAAATAAATAAAACCAAAAACCTACCCCCAAGAATATTTTTATTTCTGTAGTTCTGTAGTAAGGACATTCCGAAGTGCTGAATATCACGGCAGAGCGATTGCAGCACTGCTGTGTCTCCTTGCCCAATGACACAGGGCTTTTCAGCTGAATACCAGTAAGCATGTGATCAAAAGCTCTCGGGATTTTGTGGCTGTGGGATTTCCAGACAAACTTGTTTTTTCTCTCGTATCTTGCCCCTTTGTTTCCCAAGTCCAGGGCAGAGTCTGAGTTCTGTAATTGCCACCTGGATTTGCTTTGCTGACTTCCCTAGGAACTTGTTTGAATAAATTGAATTGGCAAATGTATTGTTCAGCTGCAAAGCGTTGTGTCGGGAATAATGTCGGTATTACCAGCCCATTATGGTGCTAGGCGCGCTCTCAGGGACAGCAGACCCATCCAGCAGAGCTCACTTTGAGCGGCTCCCTCCATTTCCTTTCCAGTCACAAGTGCATGGTTTTTGGCCTGTTGCTCAATGCTCTACAGCAAGAGCAGGAGCTACCTGCAGCTTCCTAGGCACGTGCAGAAACCTTCCTCCATTGGGGGATTTTCTGCTAATAGGTTCCTATCGCTTGTTCTCTATTTTCTTTGCCAGGCAGCATTTTCTTTGCTGGGGTGCTGCAATCACCTTATTTTCCAGGGAGCACCCAAGCAGTCAGTGCCCATGACCACAGTGTGAGCCCACCGAAGCCATCTGTGTCAGCAGAGCTCAGGGCAGTGTGGTGGGGACGTTCAGGTCCTGGGGCTCTGCACCCTGAGCAGAACTGGGTGTTCAGGGCTTTGCTGATGGACCCTAAGGATTGGGTCAGGCTGTGGAAACTTAGCAATCAGGAGCCTAATCAGGGAATTAATTGGGTGCTGGGTAAGGTCTTTGGGTTGGGGACTGTCACCTGCTGCATTTTGTGCCTGAACTGTGGGGTCCAGGCATGGTTATCCTTGAGGTTCCTTCTGCTGTTACAGTCTGGATTTGTTTTAGTGCTGTTGTTGAAGGGTCCAAACTCCAAACAATAGGTTGTAGAACAAGTGCTTCAGTAAGAAGCTTTTTGGCAAAATTCTTTGCTCTGTTCCAGTGTGTGTCTGAGGGGACAGCCCTGGCTGGGGGAGAGGTGACAGCCTGAAACCATGACTGCCAGGATGCACCCTGAAACAGATGAGAGATCTACAGTGGGAACCTTGCTCAGAAAAACTACTCAGTTATTCCTTCCTCTAGGATGCACATAAGCTCACAAAATGGAGAGCTCAACATGCCAAGTCAAGAAATGTTAATTTCCCCAGAGGCCTGGGTGCATGCTTTGTGTGCTTGGACTCTCCCTGCCCTGACATGACTGAGTTCCATGGGAGAAATGAGCTCCCCTGCGTGCAAGTCCCTGGAGGGCTGGTGCAGAGCCAGCACAGGCGCAACCACCACCATGACGCCTCCGTCCCTCCCAGCACCAACAGCCAACTGTGACAGCAGGGACTGGAGCCCAGGAGAGCTGTAACCAGCAGAAGATGGCACCACAGTCCTGCAGACCTTGTCCCCTCGGCTGCAGGGTGGACAGGCTCCTGCGGGAGATGCTGAGGCTCTCACGGGTGAGCGCTGCTGCTGGGAGGATGCTCCACAGGGCAGGGTGCTGGCACCTCCTCCTCCATCTTATGGGGCTGTCCGGTTATTTGGGAAAAATAATAATAATAATAATAATAACAATAATAAAAAGCTCAGTGGGAGGATTTCAACCTGGCAAGGCCTGACCATGTTAGTGAGGTCTTGCAGAACCCTCTTGGATTCAGGAGTGACCCCGCCATGCAGGTTAGCAGTGACATGGTGCCACCTCGTGGCACGCGGTCCCAGTGTCACACAGCCGTGTCCCTGCCGCGGGGGGACACCTTTCCGAGGGGAGCATTGCCCTGTGGGTGCTGCAACTCCTGCCAGGTGCTGCTGGGACGTGCCCACACCGTGGGGACGGCCACCAGAGGATGGGTGGTGGGGTCTGATGGGTGAGGAAGTATGATGGAAAACAAGGGAAATAGCTAAAACTTGTCATATCCCCTAATCGGGATATTGTATGCAAGGAAAAGTATGACCCAAGGTGTGTCAGTTTTCAGTGAAATGCTAATCAAAACCAGCAGGGCTTTGACTAGGCAGGATTTGGGGGGCTGACTTTAGTGACTGATGGTGTCGTGGCAGCGTGTCAGAAATCGGGGGCTCTGTTCCGTCCGGCAGGGTCCTGCTGTAGTACAAACACAACTAACAGGCAGTCACTGTCCCAGGGTAACTGAGACTCCTGACTGGCTTTCTGCTAGGTCTCTGCAGCTGATTCTGTATGATGTGTTTAATCTGTGACCAGAAATCACCCAATCATGGATTATTTTTCCATTGCTATTAGAGAGTTGCTTGATTCTGCTGGTTTTTGTTCCTCCTATATTGTACACAGCGATGCTAAAGAAGAAACCTCTTCTTTTCTCTCTGCCAGCATGTTCCAAAAGGTTGGATACGTAACAGGTGTCAGAGAGGTGGTGGAAGGTAGGGTATGGTGGGTTTTACCTCTAAAACATCAAATCTGCTCTGCCTGGCAGGCCTGAGGTTTCCCCTGGAGGGCTGAGAGCAGGGGATTAGGAGCGCTTGTTCTCTTTAATTGAAGAAGTTCAGCCTACAAAGCAAAGCTTACTTTCAGTATAACCCGAGGAGAGAATTTAACATTCCCCTACAGGTACATACTGCTGAAAATTACCCAGCAGACAGGGCCCTTTCCAGTTTGCTTTGTCATTTAGGAAGGGAGTTTAAACAAGAGACTCTTCTATGGAAGAAATGAGCTCGTGCTGATAGAACAATATCTGTGTAAATCTGGTGCTTTTCTGCAGAGATGAGCCTTTAGGCACTTAGCAGGGATTTGCCAAGGAGCCTAAGGCCTGATACATACCCAAAACACAATGAGATTTAGGTGCCTAACTGCGTTAGGCTGCTAGGAAAAAACAGTCTTTGAAGTTTGAGTAGGCACTAACAAAAATGGGCTAAAAAGTAAAATAAATCTGGCTAATACTGCCCTGAAAGCTGTGGGTGCTCTGAGTTTTACACCTAAAACACAGCAGCAGGAGGTGGCCACCACTGGCAATTGGGAGGTTCCACCAGCATGAGGGTTCAGATCTCCATCCTGACCTCTTCTGCCCCTCTGGCCCATCTGAACCATTTCTGGCCCCTCTTCTGCTCACTTATGCCAGTGGGTGTTTGCTTTCATGGGAATTGTCCAGGCCATTTGTCTGAAGACATCCTCCTTGTGAGAGCGTATGAAAGGAAACATTAAAAATGCCTGTTGTTGTTGTTGAGAAGAATCTTAGGACATTAAAAGTTGGAGAAGTCATCTTCATTATTTCTCTTTAAAGTTACTTATGAATTGAGAACGGCTCTGCTCATATTTCTCTTTTATTTGCTGTCTCCCCAGGCTAAAGTGTTGTCTATTTATCTTACAGATTAGGTTACTTTTTATGGGGTTCCTGCTATTATATTTCACCTCTAACTTTGTTAGTTTGTGTTTGATATTAAATTATGTTGAATAAAATGTGCAGCTCAAGGACATTTTTCAGCTTCATCCTGAAATGAGGTTCTTAATCCTGCTTCTGGGTCTGCCCCTGTAGCCCAGCCTATGGGGACAGTTTGGGGTCTGTAGGACGGGCAGCAGAGAAGTGTTTGTATCCGTGATGGGCTTTGAAGGTGGAGCTGCAGGAGACGTGCCTGTAAAAGCAGTCTGTTCATATACGGTGATTTTGGAGACAACTCTTTAGAAATGGGTTCTAATAATATTGGCATCATCACAAGATAAGATCCAGGACTAGTTAAATCACAGCCTCGCAACTCCATGCTCCTTTGGGGATTAGAAGAAGTCGCTGAGCTGTCACTCCAAAGCTGATCATGGGCTCGTTTAACTATGTCATCCCATAAGACAGCCCTTTCAATTATGTCAACCTGTCTGCTCTCCCTAGACTCTAATTTTAGAGCAGCAGTAGCTAATATTCTTGGAAAACTGATCCGCCTCCACTGATCTCTCCTCTCTGTCTGCTGCTGTTAACGGAGTATCCTGTGGGGAGATGGGCCTGCTTTACTTCCCCTCCTGTAATAAACCTAATAAAAATAGGTACCATTAGGTTCCTTTGTGTGTGGTCTCTTTAAGACACTTATCTGAGCTATGTAATGGAGATGTCATGTCTCCTCCACAGAGGGATCTGGCAGCACCGCGGGGTCACTGCAATAAAAATAAAATTCAGTTTTAAAAGCCTGGTATGAAATTATGAGCCAAAAACCAGGATGATGGGATGGGAGTTCAGAGACCTGGAAGAGGGAAATGTGAGCTAGAGCCACCTGGACGTTAACGGAGTCACCAGGCTGCTCCTGGCTTGCTTGGGAGGACTTTGGGTGACAAGGTGGCCCTGGGGACACCAGGGACAGGGGACTTGTTTGAGTGTGCTGGATGGTGTTGGGAGGAATTTGAGCAGACAACGGGGAAAGAAGATGGGTGGGCTCAGGATGTTTTAGCCCTGGGCATCTCAGGCTCATCTTAATGCAGCTTGGTGGGAAGGGGATGTACATTGCCCCAGAGATATGATGGAGCCCACCACGACTCCAGCTCTCCCTCCACGCTGAAGGTTATCCTATATATATATTATTACTGTTAGCCACATTATACGTTACATACATTACGCACATTACATTAGCCTCATTATAGGGGCTGCCACAACAGGGGTGACAGGGAAGGTCTTTGAAGACCTCCTCTCTCTCCTCTGGGCACTGTGGTGGTTCTTCAGCCGGGCTGAGCCTCCCTTGGCTGTTGTTCCTCCACACTTGGCCTCCACTGGGCCTGTAGGACAGTGCTGGATGGGTCTGAGGCTGCCAGAGGGTTTTCCCTCTTCTGCAGAGCATTCCTGGTCTTCTCCAACATGGAGTCTTGGGGGCCCTGTTTGAGAGAGCTGACATGCACAAAGCTGAGGAAGAGCATGAGCCTCTTCCAAGGTGTTTTATTCCCCCTTTAGGATGCAGTGTGTGTCTGAAGGCAAACCATGTGCTGAAAAGGAGTAGAAGGGATGGAGGGAAAAAGAGGGAGACCATGCAGAGCCAAGGAGCAAAGTGACCCCATCCATCCCACCAAGCGTCATCGCAGCAGTGGCGAAGGCCAGGGCTTCCCTTTGGGGATCAGGCTGTATAAAATCCACACATCAGGGAACAACACCTCCCCCAGTCACCAGCAAGTTACATGTAATGCTCCTTTCACAAATCCACGTTGGCTGCCCATAATCAAATTCTGCTTCTCAAGCAATTTCCCTCGCTAATTCTCCCCGAAGCACTTCTAACCCAGCTATCAGCCTTGTTGCTGAGCCGGCCAGCCTCTAACCGCACGCTGCTCTGTGTGATCCCTTCCCGAGCAGTGCGGTGTTGGGCACGTTCCTCCTGTTCTCAGCAGCCTAACCTGTCACGAGCAAACTTCTAAAAATATCGCTAAAGACCTCAGCTAATTTCTAATCCTCGTTTCTACTAAGATGGCTGCCTGTGCTGTATGGGTTTCTGGACTCAGGATTTGCACTCTTCCTTAAGAGTATCTAATCTGTTTGGCACTGTTCCTGTTGTTAGCCGTACGGACTCCTTCCCTGCCACAAAACGTGATCCTTTTGGCAGCGGTTCCCCCGGCTGCAGAGCACCCTCAGCCCACCAGCAGCACAGACACCTTCCTCTTCCTCCTGCCTAGCTCACCCCACAGCTTTTGGAGATTACTGGGGTCCAGTCCTCTTGGGTGCTGGGCAGGTGCTTTGTGTGGGAAAAAACAGACTCTGAGCTCAGCAGGGCATGTGAATTTCTTTGAGCTTCCCAGGTTCTGGAATGTTCTGTAACAGTGTAATGGTGCTGATGTATTACGGTGCTGATCTATAAAAGTATAGTGGAGCAAAGGTCTTGAAGTTCCTTACGTGGCTGGATTCCCCATTATTGTTTGTATTTGGATATTTTTCAAGTGCTGTTTACCCAGACGGGGTGAGGAGAGCAGAAATTACATAAAGTCAAGGACAACACTGCTGATGGCCAAGGAAACTTCTAAACTTGGAAACTTGACGATGCCTTTTTGTCATGAGATCAGTGAGGTAGGACAGCCTTCTGATGGGATTAAAGAGCTAACACTAGATTTGGTTTGTTCCTGAAGGGAATTACATGAAGTATTCATGTGTTCAAGGGATGCTTGAGTTTAATGACTCGAGGTCTCTTCTCCTGTCAGGCTCCCATGTCTGTGCCCCTGTAGCCACACCAGGCGGAGGGACAGGACTCAGCCCCCTTGCTCCAGCGCTGCCGCCTGAGCTGTTACCTCGCCACAAACCCCACATGGCACAGGGACATGGAGGACGGATGAGTGGCACACGCTGTTCCCAGGCTCTGACAGCACAGCTTGGCTGTTTCAATCCATCACCGCACACCTTCCTAGAGTTCCTCGTCCATCTCCCAGCTCCACTCCGCATCTGAGCCATGTACACGGGACAGCCACGTGTTCTCTGGGGAGAGCAGAGGTGGGACAATGCTCCGTCATTGCTCAATCTGGTCACGAGTGTCATTAAGTCAATAGTCCCCCCTCTGCCGATGAGGTAAACATTATTACACACAGCCAACGAGTAGGGGAAAGGTCAGTGTTTTTAAACCACGCCTCGGTCTCCCGCTGCCTGTCAGATCAGCTTTCCTTGAAGTGAGCTGACCACTTTGGAGAAGAGGCCAGCTGATGGACTTGTTATCAGCCGACTCATGCAAACCCCTGCTGCAGACGATGCTCGTCCACCCACACCGGTTGGTGTGTGTGGAAATCCTACAGCAGCATCCTGAGTATCAGCCTGCTGGGACAAAAACACCCCTTCCCATTGCCAGCACTAAACCCAACCCCAACCTCAACCCCAGCCCCAATCTCTGTCCCAGTCCCAGCCCTCATCCCTATCCCCATCTCCAATCCCCTTCCCTATCCCCCATCCCAATCACAACCCTCATCCCCATCTCTATCCCCAGTC
>NC_048906.1:5805102-5807516 GCF_011077185.1 Oxyura jamaicensis
CCCCATCCCAACTCTCATCCTATCCCAATCCCCAATCCCCCTCCCCAATCCCAATCTCTAATCCCCCTTCCTATCCCTAATCCCTGTCCCCATCCCCAATCTCAATCCCAACCCTCATCCCTATCCTCAGTCTCAATCCCTATGCCTACCCCTATCCCCAGTCCCAATCCCAGTCCCCAATCCCCAATCTCAGTCCCCAATCCCAGCCCTGCCCCGCCCCCTCACACCTCCCCATGACTCAGCACATCCCCACCCCCGCCCTCCGATTGGCCGCCCTCCTAGCGCGCGCAGCAGCCGGCGCCGGCGGCCCGGGGGCCCCATTGGCTCTCCTCGCCGTGACATCATCGGCGGGGGCCGCGGCGGGCGGGAGCGTGACTCAGCAGCGGGCGGGGGCTGAGTCAGCAGGAAGGCATAAAGGCGGCGGGGCGGCACCGGGCGGGCGGCCATGGAGCTGCCGGGGCTGGGGCGGCACTGCGCCGAGCGCGCCTGCAGGAGGCTGGGTGAGAGTCGGGGGTCCCGTCCCCATGAGCTGGGTTCTGTATTGGGGTACGCTGGTTAGTACCAGGTGTTAGGGCTTTTTCTGTAGCACCTCCTAAATTCATCCAGTGGAAGAGTAATAGTTAAGGCTGCAGCGTTTCATGCTGGTGTGTTGTTAATAAGCCTGAGGAGCTTTTGTGTTTGAAGGAAAATACCTTTTGAGACAGGGTTTTGGTTTTGTACTTCGGCCCCAAGCTTCTGGCTAACGCCTCTTGGAAAGTTTCAGTGTCCTAGGAACTCTGGAGGTAGTGATGGTTTGTGTTAGTCTAGTGCAGGGTGTCAAAGGAGGGAGAAGTTTTCAATCTTAACTTTTGTCTTTGTGTTTATGAAAAATGGCATGCTCTTTCTAGAGTTACCTGGGTTGTGACTATACCAAAATGATTTGCTTTAGGATTTATTTGTCTTCAGTAAGTGCGCTGTAAAGCTGTTAGCTCTGCTGTATACAAATCTGGTCTCTATTTTCATTCCTTACCCAGACTTCCTTCCTCTGAAATGTGATGCGTGTGGGGAAGTCTTCTGCAAAGACCATATCCGTTATGATGACCACAGGTGTGGCTCTGCCTACAAGAAAGTAAGTTCCTGTACATGAGTCAGTAATTGACACTGCAGAATTGCAAAGTCATGCAGAAAGGCTGCTCTGAAACTTGACCTGTAGTTTCAGTAAAACAGATGGGAGAACAGCAAGATAAGCTAATGATGCAGCTGAACTTCAGCTGCAATGGGATAACACTTTTGAGCTTACTACTGCTGGATTCTAGTTTCTTTCACTTATTCTGCGCCTTCCCAAAGAGGGATGCTTTATACTTTAACATAGTGTGGCCTAAAACTTTCCGCAGCCCATATTATTTTGAGCTGCAAGACAGCAAGCATGAAACTACAGGATAAATAAATAGGAAAGGTGGGGCTGAATATTAATCTCTAGCTCATACTTGGGTTATGTAGTGTTCAAGACTACAGTTTCAGGAAGCCTACTATCACATTTGAAGTGAATTTATTGAATATGTTGGTACAAACTTATTTGGCATAGCACTTTAGGCTTCTTGGATACAAATTTACAGTTACCTTCTTGAAGGATATCTTTAAGAGCATTAGTAAATGAGTAGAATGTAAAGCACTTGTAAATATACAATTGTTACGCATGGTTAAGAAAAGAGGAAGGACAGAACAATAACTGGGTCAGATTTCTGATTTGTCTGCTATGTTCTTAGAATGTGCAGGTTCCAGTGTGTCCACTCTGTAATGCACCTGTCCCAGTACAGAAGGGGGAAATACCAGATGTTGTGGTTGGAGCCCACATGGATAAGGACTGCAAATACAATCCAGCACAGCAGAAGGAGAAGGTGAGGAAACTGTTGTTGAAATTTAAGCTGCTTGCTTAATGCTTGTGAAGCTTTATTTTCTGTCAGCAGAATGTCTAGAAGCTTGTTCTATTTCTTCTTTGTCCTAAGAGCACTTGAGCATTAATGCTTCAGCCTGGTCGCTGCTTGGAAGCTGATCTCAGAAAGCAACCAGGTATTGCTAATGTAGTTTCCTGTGTTTTCCAGATCTTCACAAACAAGTGCTTAAAGCCAGGCTGCAAAAGAAAAGAGATGATGAAGGTAGTTTGTGAACAGTGCAATGGTAACTTCTGTATAAAGCATCGGCATCCTCTGGACCACGACTGTAAAGGGAGCAGCCACCCCATGTCCAAGGCTGGGTAAGCTGTAGCTGTGGTACTTTGAGATTAAGCTGAAGCTTCAGGGCTTGGTGAGGAGCTCAGACAAATAAGAAATACTGTAGACTATCGATCATTTCAATAAAATAGGCATAATTTTCTCTCTGAATCTTGGACCTAACTTCTGAAAGCCTGAACCAAGGGGGAAGAAAAAGCTTCTTGT
>NC_048906.1:6107526-6264077 GCF_011077185.1 Oxyura jamaicensis
ATATGAATACAGCCTTACAGGTGAGTGATGAAATTAGTCACTGGCTTGTAAATTCCACAGAAGCATGAACTTCTAACAGCCAACTCCAAAGCACTAAGATTAGCAAATTTTAAAAAATAAGCAAAAGTGAGATTTCGGTTTCTTTTTGTGAAATGATAACCAGAAAAAAGCAGAGTGAGATACAGGGATTGTAAGCACTGCAGAAACACTGATCCTGAAGTTTGCTATCTAAAATTTTCCTTTTCTGTAACAGATTATAGACTTGTAGGTTTGTTTTTAATAAGTTAAGAGGAGACAAAGTAGGGGAAATCAAGCAGTTTTTCTTTTCAGCCAACATAAAACTTTATGAGACCACCACAAAATAGCCACTGCATCTAAACAGTTCCATGTTCCACCAGCCCCCATCATTACAGGGCAGTACCAAGCCTTGCCACCACATGCCAAACACACCTCTACAATCCCAAAGTGAACCCAATACTGAGCTATATGATATTCTGTAATACAGCCACAGGCACAGCTGATGCCTCTTTAATAACACGCTCCCTACAGGAGCAGGGCACGGACAGGAGCCGTGCTGAGGTACCAGCCTAAGGGGGCACAGTCCAGGCAGGACCACAGCTTTGATTACAGCCCATCAGCTCCACACTGAAGCCAAGTGACCGTACTATACCAAGCACTAAAGCACACTTACCAGCTCCCCCAAAAATCAGCGTGTGAAAATCTTGGTTATTGTTACTTCAAAGAAAAACAAACAAACAAAAAAAAAACACGCCAAGAGCCAGGCCAAGGGGAACCCAAGCGGCAGCTAGCTAAGGCAGAGATTTCCCGCTCCTGTTCCAGCTCCAGCAGCACTGATTCAAACAGCTTTGGGCGCCAAGCGGAGGCCAACACCTGACCCAGTAACTGCAGCCTGCCTTCCTGCGCCTCCCCGCGCCCTGCCGCCCGCCCCCGGGGGACTACAGGGGCTGGGCCGAGACAGGCACGCTCAGAGCCCAGGGAGAAGCCGATGCGAAGGGAACAAACGGCGACAGGGCGAGCCGAGGGCTCCCCGGAGGGCGGCTGCCCAGGGCAGGCCGAGGCGGTTGCTGCCACCGCCTGTCAGCGGGCGAGGGGAAGGAAAGCGCGGCCGCCACCGGGGTGAGCTGCTCGCCAGCCCTCCTGCTCCGAGGAAAGGCGGCTAGAGCCGCGAGGGGAAGGGGAGATATCCGCCCGCCCATGGCCCCTTCCCGAGGGGAGGCTCCGCCTGCCGGGCGAAGGGGCTACGGAGGCGGCTGAGGAGCGGCCGGGGGGACCGCGGGCAGGGGCCGGTCGTTACCTGGCGCCGGTGAAGCGAGGGAAAGGCAGAGCCTGCGGCGGCGGCAGCAGAGATTGGCCTCGCCCCGCCCGCTTTACCGAGGCCGCCGGGAGCCCCCGCCCGCCCCGCCCGCGCGGTGCCGCCGGCAGGGGCCCGCCCTTGGACCGGGACAACGGCTCCGGCCCGCCGCTGCCTCGCCGCTCCTCCGTCCCTCACTCGCCGAGGTCCCTGAGGCGGCCCAGCCGCTGCTCCTGCTCCGGGCTCTGCCCGCCGGGCGGCCCCAGGCCTCGGCGTCCCCCTCAGCAACGTGTAGCCGTGAGGCCTCGGGCAGCTGCGAGTGAAAAATGCCCGCTAAATGGGTAGCCAAGCAATTCGGTTTTGGTATTTCTTTCTCTTGCCGCTTTCCGGTGGGACTTCCAGGCCCTCGCACAGCACTCCCCACCCAAAGCCCTGGCAGTTTCAAGTGCTTTGGAGCTTGTGCTCTGCACAAAAGAGCTCTGCCTGTGCCAGCATCAAACCCCAGTAACCACTGGACTATTGCGCTAAAACAAAATGTCACGGACCTGTTTTCAGCAAAGAAGTCGATGCTCGAAACAAGCCGTTGTGCTCAAATATTTAGGGAGTATATGCAAATACAGTCAATGTGAAATCTGTGGCCCGGTTACTTTTTCTTCAGTCTCCCCAGACCTAAGATGGGCTTCGTGCTATGATGCACTGCACTCGGGAACTGCACAAATGGCAGAACAGGGTATGGGTAACTTAATATGTAATCAGCCCAAAAACTTTTATTTACTCATGTTCAAGAGAAATGACTCAGCCTGTTAGGAAAGACTGGGTCATAAATATGACACTATTAAATAAATAAAGAGGCTCTGTGTACTTGTTTGGATGCAAAATTGGTGAGAAGTTAGAAGATGGAAAAGTAACATAAGGACATTCAAATAAGACATCATCTAACATCTATGTTGTACCGACTTTAGGCAATGATTGTTTATTTTAAAAGAGCTATGCTCTAGTTATATGAAAATTTTAAGACACTGTAGCTAAAGTTGAGCTGATCCCAACACCTGAAAGCTAGCACATAATTTGGTAAGACACTCAGCCAGTCACAACCTCTCAGTAGATGGCTGAATACTTTGCAAAAAGGTGAGTTACCTCACTCTGCAGACTATACCTTCTCTTTCTGTACTTTGCAACTGTTCTTGTGTCTTTGGAGTAGAAAATGCACAAGACAGAACAAAAATCACTGAACTTAAATCTCTCTGAAAGTCTTTGGTGGTACAAAGCCAGGTCCTCTCAGGATCTTCTCCACCCGTTCCACTGGAGCCCTGCCAGGGCAGGGTGCACTCTGCTCTGGCAGAACAAAGCACGTATCACTCCCTGGGCACTGCTCCAGCTCCCCAGGCTGCTGCATCTTGTCTTGGGCAGCTGTTTTTCCCTCAGAACCAGGCCAAGAGGCTTGAGAAGGATGGCTTAAATTCAGCTCTGCCTCTGCTCCCTGGCTACGAGGAGCAATGGAGCCTTTATCTTCTAGAATTTAAGTGTAACTTGGTCCAATATTCCAATTTTGTTAAAATATACCAGCCGATACTTAATTTTTCCACAGTTCAGAAAAAAAAAAAAAAAAAAGACGACTAGCAAATAAAATTTTTTCAGCATCCAACAATGAGCTCTGAACATAAAATGGGCTCAATTTTATCAGCTAAATTGAATTCTGTAGAAAAATGGTCAATAGGAATAAAAATAGATAATATTGCAAGTGTTTCAGTTTTGATGCTCTAGAAAGCAGTTATGTATTTAGGAAAAAAAAAAAAAAAAAAAAAAAAGCTTTGTTAACTGACACCAGGTACAGGGAAACTACAATACATGGCCAAAACAATCCAAGGTCCACATCTAGTTACCCTCTCTTCCCACATTCTTGCTTTCTCCCCTTCCTATTCCACTGTGATTCCCAGTGCATTCCTGCACTCACACCTAGCAAACCTGTTCTGCTGTGTTCTTGCCCTTGCTATCAACCACAAAGTTAGAGGTACCCACAGCAATTAAGGGTGTGAGCTGAACATGACAATGACCGGTGCAGCAAGGAGTTTCTGAGTGGTAAAACTGGACATGACACACTGCTGTGAATGTGGGAAAGGCTAAGGGCCCAGGGAGCTCAGCAGCTGCATGGGGATGGCCTCTGGCTCCAGGGTCTTGTGGCAATGTGTGGCAGGGATGTACTGGGCAAAGGGGATTGTGTAGAAACACTCCTTAGTGTGAGGAAGTGTGGTGACATTTATGTCCATGATTGAGGAGAAGATGATGTTTGTGCATTAGTATGAAAATTGCCTAAAGTATCTGAAAGCCTGATTTCTCTCTTGATAATTAAAGTTTCTCACCAGCTGCGTCACACATTTTCGTTAAATTGATGAGGGCCCCTTCTTCACACCATTCACTGGTGTCAGCCAAAGGAAATGGGTGCTCCATGCAGTGCAGCTAGATGATCAGTAAAAAGGGGACTGCAAAGTACTTCAATTCAGTTTTGCCACTAGATCCTGCCATCGTCCTGACTTACAGGGGATTTCAGACATTAACAAGAAAAGCCGATTACACACAAGGCAGGCTGACACAGCAGCCGTTCTCCTCTCATCTGCTATTTCAACTCAGTTACTGCCCTTCTTGAGTTTCCCTGAGGAACTGATCTCAGTAAGTGGACACAAGCCTGTTAGCTGTAATTTTTGTTGATCCTTCAACTGCCTAATAATGAAGACTTTTTACTTTATATTTTTCCCTCTCTTTTTAAAACATGGATAGAGCTTTGCTAGAAGGGCAGAGTTGAGGCTCAGTCCATCATGTATCTAATTGGACGAGCTCTTATCCTGTCTTCTATGGGAAAACCAACAGTTGCTTACTTTCCCACGCAGTGATCGTAACACAGATTCCATAAATGAATCAGAAACTTTGCTCTTCTCAAGCCAGCAGTTGATTTCCACAGGCAAAGATGTTACTTGGTGTCTGCAGCACTGCTGTAATGTGTTTATTCTGCTTGCACAAGCGACTTCTCATAAGCAACATAAAACTTAGGCAATAACCAATCAGAACTCTAATCTGCATGTTCCACTGTATGAAAGCTTTTCAGTTAAAAGATACAATTCACTCTAATAGCTTCTATAGCTATTACAGATGATAAGAGTCACAGTTAAGAGTAGAGGACTTCATAATCTATTAAGAGTAGTCATCACACACAATATTCTGCATCAAGTTTGTCTGCTCTGTTCAAGTTATAGGTACACTTCAACAGTCTTTTCATGATAACCTCAGAGCTTCTCTCCTAACTACATTTGTCTGCCTCTTCAAACAGCAAATGTGGAAGCATGATCCAGTTATAGCTGGGGAGCACACCACATGTGCAAGCAGACAAGGTGCATTAGTGCATCTTTACCATGTGATGAGATGACACAGTGCACTGCTGGACACCTGCAGACAGGTTGCCTACAATTTGCCTAAAGCATTTCTGAGGAAATGTGCAGATTGCCTACAAGGACCTACATAGGTGAGAGGAGGATGGATGGGGGAACAAACTTAACCTCTAGTCTCTCCTCAAATTGCTCTCTCAAGATGTAGCCTTCTTCTCACAGTCTAGGTGCATTAATTTACAGTGCTCTCTTCATGTCTAATCAATTGATTCTATTTAAGGTAGTCAACAGATGTTTAGAAGAGTCTATATTCAGTTAGCCAAATGCATACACTTACCAAAAAATTAGTTTCACTGAGAATCCAAGTCCCAGGATCCTCCGCAACAGGTCTTCTAGCTTGTAAGGACAAAAGTCAGAAGCACATATGTTCGTCACATGATGGGCGGGGCTAGTAAGCCTCTTATCTAAAGTCTGAAAATTTGAGATAACCATTTTGCCCAAGAAGAATTGTCCTTGCTTAAAAGTTATGTAATTAATATGATCATAATTGCATAATGCAATGAACCCAAATAACATCTAGCACACATAATAGCTGATATAGAGAGACTGAAAAAAACCACCAAACACTTCAATTGTGTACCTACTGACACAGCAAGAGGTTGCTGAAGCAAGACTTCAGGTTGTTTTGGAATTGGCTGCTTTGCAGTGCTTTGAAATCCTGTTGTGTTTTTTTTTTGAGAATAAGGTGTTGAATGAAATCTCAAAAGGGCTCTGCTAAGATGGCTATGTAGTCTATTTCCAGTCTAATTAGATTGTATTTTTAACGGTTGATTAGACTAAGAAAACAGTTTCACAGAAACACAGAATAATTGAGGCTGGAACGGACCTCTGGAGATCACGTAGTCCAAATCCCTGCTCAAGCTGAGTCAGGTAGAACAGGTTGCCCAGGATGTATTAAGTCAGGTTTTGAATATCCCAAAGGGTGGAGACTCCACAACTTCTTTATTCAATGTAATGTTTTCTAGTGACTTATATTTACTGTACATTCTAAGAATTTCTGATGGCCTTCTCATTATATTGAGGTACACAATTATTAACAGTTATTAGTCAACTAAAATGCTGCTCAGTAAAGAACAGTTATAGCTTTTCTTTTCATGAAAACTTCAAAGACAGTGTGTATGATTTAAAATGACCATACAGTTCTAGGGAAATAGCAAAGTGCTTTTAGATTGCTAAGAAGGTACTCATTTATTCAGTATCTTTTGTGTTATTGTCACGTCTGATAGGGTTTTCAAAACAACCCAGTATTTTACGGAGGAGTAGCCACAAGTTTGCATAACTTTGCTTTTAAGATAGAAATAGGTCTTGCTTTGTGTATCTCTTTTCTCTCAAATGTTTATTTGAGAATGCCAGTAGGTATTGATGCAAACAGACCATGGTTTGGTACAATTAGGTCATTAAGACTGAAAAAGTAGTTATCTCAGAAGGCTGAGCAAATATGAGGAGTACTCCTATAGCATAAGGAGTATTCCCAAACCTTGAAGAGCCTGTTTTTAGACTTGATACAAAGCCAAGGTACTTGGGAGGTAGAAGCAAAAAACATTTTTCTGCCTATAATACTAATAATTTTTAAAAATCAGGAACCTGGTTTTCCATTATTTTTGTGTGTGCAATAAATAGCACTGTACCCCAGAATGACTTAGACAGGAATCTAAGAAGTCCACTTTATTACATAGCTAAGAATGTGAGAAAACTCTACAACTCGTACACTACGAAGGTATTTTAAGAAATGCTTTAACCTAATATCGGAGAATTTAACTTCAAAGTAGAATGCAAACAAATGTTGCTTGCCTTCCAAGGCACTATAGTATAAACATAAAAGATACAGATGCTATATATTTAACAAAAACAACATAAATATTGTTAATCTAAGTGACAAAACAGCGCATTTTCTTCCATTACAGTCCTTAATTTTAAAAATGTTAGTTTTATTCTCAGTCATAACATGTAATACAATGACAATACAAAACATTCCTTTAGTGACACCTACTCAGAATATGTCCCTGTTATGCTAGCATAAGTACTCAAAACACCATGAAAATTCTGCTGCATTATGCAACAGAAGTTTGGCTGTCTTCATTTCTGATAAAACTGTTCCTCACAGACATGACTCTGCAAAGTCTGAATATTATCCAGTTTGAAATGCTCCTTAGAAGACAAGGTACTCGCTGAATTACATAAATTTAACATTATACTATTAGTTTTTAAAATAAATTATCTTTCTCAAATATAAATAGTGTCAGATTCCGCAAAAAATATTCCTTTTTTAACCCTTGTACCTGGAAAAGTTCCAATGCAAAGTGAATTTAAACACTGTCTTATTGCTAGGAAAAATAAAAAATAATAATAATTAAAAAACTGTTCAAATGGCAAAGAACATAGAATTGTGCTAACCTGAGTTTTAAATGAACTAATACTGAACTTACAAAGGAAAAAAAAAATCTATTTATTGCTCAGCCTACCTTAAGAAAATGAAAATATGAAACCAATCCATATCAAACAGATTTCACATGCACTTCACTAAAAAAAAAATATCAGTATTAATTCATAAAACTGGTTCTTTGGCTGACTGAATGTGATGTAGTAGTTGATTACAATAGACTGGTGTTCGATGCTTATGTATAACCACTTCAATTTCTCTCACAAGCAGTTCTGGATATAAAATGCTCCCTTCTTTTAAAGCATCTGTAAAACAAAAATATGGTTTATAAAACATTAGCTGCTCTGGCTTTCTCTGCTCAGGTTCCCTCAAAGTAGCTGAAACCTAACCTGGAAGTTTTCTATAAGCTGAGCAATCATGAAAAACTAATTCCCCTCTCATTTACTTAAGTCTGTATTTTGACATCTTTATGCTTGAACGCATAAACCAATACACCAATAAATTCCACAGAATCTATTAAGAGATAGGGTATGGTCACATCCTGCAGTGGTTAGTGTCTACAGTCCATATACTGTTTACTGTCTATACAGGGTTCTGATACATCAGATATGCTCATATTCCGACTCTAGTGAGTACCAGATAAAACATTCTGCATACAGCTAAAAGGCCTGAGCTTGTACTCACTGAAACCAAAGGAAAGTTTCCAGTGATTCCAGCCTGCTAGGAGTAGTCCCTAACTGTAAGAGTTTTCAAGTGTTACATGAAAGTAGCATTCTTTGTAAAGCACTGTCAAAAATATGTATGGCTGAAGGTCTTACCTAGGACTGCATTTTGAGTATCTTGATCTTGGTCATCCAGATGTACCAACAGTTCTTGGTACAGAAACTCAATATTACTTTTCATTACAGATTTCATGTCACTGTCCTTTACACATTTAAACCAATTAGTTAAGGTGCGAGCAGCTGCCAGTCGTACATCATGTGAAGCATCATCCAGACGCTTTAAAACTTCTGAAAAGGAACAAATATATAACCATCACTACTAACAGAGAAGTTATGTTATTTTTATTTCAAAACACAAATTTATTTTGTAATCACCAAAATTGTTGTTGCATTTATGACATATTTCTGTATTTTGAACTTGTGGAATACATGAAGTATATTCTTCCTAAAAGCATGCATAGGATGGTTATTGGATTGTTCTTTAAAAGTTAATTACGTTGTCAAAATATTAAAATAAATGTATGAAATTATTTAGATTAGTTGGCTACACTCTACCTACATACCAACATCATCCTAATAAGCTTTACAGAAAATACCTCTATTTGACATTATAGCACTCTAGATTAGGGGTTTCTTCTTTTTTTTTTTTTTTTTTTTTTTTTAAACCAACCCCACACAACATGGAGAATGATATGACTACCATTTATAGAATGCATTACTGTTCTACTTTCACTATAGTTACCACATTATTTCACGTAGTCTAACCTGGGAAGCAAGGCAGTGAAATACTGGGTAAGCCTCGGAGACAACAGTACTGACTCAAGTTCCATCTAGTGGTCTAATGTATAATAACATCGGGAATAATTTAGCTCAGTTCTGCTCAGCTGGTAGCAAGGGCATATAAAAATGACAATAGCATATCAACAACAGAATACCTCAATAAAATGAAATGTTGCAGTTGAAAAGCTAGCACAGAAAGGGCCTACAAGAAGCAAGTGCTGTTGGAGTCACACTTAGCACCTTCTCAAGTGTGCTAACATCTTGATTCTCTAAAATGCATACCTGTACTTTATATACTTTATGCAGTCTCACTTTGCAATATCAAGTCACGTCTTCATCTCTGCAGGATTAAGATGTTAAATTGCCTCTCATATACAAAACTGTTGCTGACCGTATGATTTTGCCCAATCTACTTTTTCCACTTCCTTAATATCTATAAAATTACTTTGGGGGTAAGTACCCAAATATTTAAAACACCAGATAAAAGAACAGAGAAATAACACTAAAATATGTTTATAGGAGTAAAATAAGCATGTCTGAAAAACCAAGTCAACATGAAATCTACACCTGCTTTTACCTGAAATACCCGTTTAAAGTCTTTTTTGCTCTTTATGTAGGATTTAAGCCATTTGACATAACAGACTTGTCATTTCTTAGTCTGTGTTAGTACTTTCATTGCTACCAGCTGCAATGAAACTGCAGATGAGGTGGACAACCTTAGGAGTGAATCCTAAAGCTACACAGCAAATCTGCCTACTGCTCCAGAACAATGATTTTTTATCATTACAAACAAAGCTTCAATGACACCAGGAGAAAAAGTAAGTGTAATTCTTCACTATGAAGACATGCCTCCAACATAAAACCCCTACATTCTTACACTTACCTGGGTAAGTCTTGGTAAGCTGGTCTTCATCAAACTGCCTCCCACAGACTTTTAAAAAAACACCAACAATACAGCAACCCATCAGTCGACTAATTTTAGAGTCTTCATCCATGGCAGCAATAATTTGGGGCATTAGCGCATCTTTGACTTTCAAGATCTAGAATTAACAAGAAAAGCATAAGAAGAACAGCTTTTCAGTCACTCTAAAACAATATGCTTATTGGTTACATCAGTTATCAATTGATCTGACAGATACTGGCTTGCACAATTTAAAAAGATAAAGTTACCTATAATTATACCTGAATCTCTTGACATTACACAGCATCGTTTTTGCCTCTAAGGAAGTTTGGGAAATGAAAATCCACCAATAGAACAGCCACTTCATGAATACTCAGTATATGTGCATGAGTTTTACATTATCTGTAAAAGCTTTAGACTTGCTCGTCTTTTTATTAAAAAAAAACAAAACATGGCAAGACTTTCAGTAATTTGGAGATGAGGATTATATATATGTACCAGTAGATGGTGCTCTTATTCTAAAAGGAAGCTTTCAAATAAAGATTACTTTAATACAACATTTTTAGTGAGTTTCCTTATTTGACTTTAATATGTACATTTCATATACATTACTGCAAAAGGGTATTTAGGCCCCCCACCGATTCAGAAAAACATTTAAACACAACAGTAGTCTTTGATGTTGTTTTCGTGTATATGAAATCAACCAGTTTCATGTGTTTAAGCATTCTGTTCAATTAAGGTCTGTTATAAAGGCAATAAAGACTATATGCATTTAATAATATTTTAAGTATTTTTTTTTTTTTTAAAGTGTCCTTACATTGAACATTTTCCCTTCCAAATGCCATTTTTGCTAGCAAACAAGCTTCAAAAACCTCCTCAGATTCAATTAATCCTTGATCACTACAGCACCTAACATTTCTTTAAGCATACTCCTTGCCAGCTCTCTATTTCAGTTTCTATAGATACCCTTCAGGTTCCATCTCAACTCCTCCTGCCCTTTCCAGGAATCTTTTAGATTTTTTTCCTAAATGGACCTGTGGGCTCCAAGGCAACCAGACAAGTTGTCTTCACCACATTACACAAAAGCATGTACTGGCTAGCTCCAGTGCTGCTCCGCACGTACTGGCTAAAGGGCCAGTTATGTCAAGGGCCTGAGTGTCTGGTGTCTCAGAACTGGCTTTATGCTAGAACAGATCTACAAAATTTCATGATGGCAAGTTCTACAGCACACCATACAGCAGGTCTCAGGTCTTTTATCAGGGTATCATCGTCTCCTCACTTCTGATCATTTCAGTTATTAGCACTCAGTTGCAATTAATTTTATTACGAAAACTATACATCCACCTGAAAATCCTACTTACAATAAGGATTTATGCTTTTTTTTTTTTCCTTGCATTTATTTTGCTTTCCTGCCTAATATTTCAAAGTACACTTGATGAGAAAGAGAGAATTTACCTCTTCTGGTGAAAGTGTTTCACAGTGAATTAGAGCCCAAAGGCATGATACAGCTGTAGTGCGGATGGCAGCTGCTGTTCTTCCAGCATGCCACTGCAGATTAGGAGCCAGAATGTCTTTTATCACAATCTCAAGGTAGCTAGGGAACAGCCTGGAGCCAAAAATAAGAAAGCAAAATAAAGGTTCATGAGAAAGTGGTAAAGAGACTGACAGGATGTAAAAGAGAATTTTCTGTCATAGAATCACAGGCAGAAAAGGGCAAAAAAAGACCAAAAAAAAAAAAAAAAAAAAACAAAAAACTTATAAGCCAACACAATTATAATGTATGTGATAAGCCTTTCATAACTTAATTTTTCAAGGCAACATTTAAACAAATGCCTAACATTCATGGAAAGGGGAGCCTAGACTTTCTTCCACTTCAGACGATGCCCTTGACTCACTGTGTTATCTTGGTAAACTACTTACCTTCTCTGTCTCATTTTCTCCGTCTGTGAAGTAGAGATAACACTCCATGTGAATGCTGTGGGGATTCATTAATATTTGTAAGGCCCTTTGAGACTGTCCAATGAAAAGTATTCACAATGTGGAAAGTATGAAAGCTATTGATGAGACCCCAACTACTGATATTGCAGGGAGTCTACCCAGAATACTTCAGCTTTCCCTTGGCTCAGAAACTTGTCTCCCTCAAGGATGTGAGGTCTGTAGGATGTTTTAGTGGTGCCAGTCCCAATAGCAGTTTGCTTTCATTACAAACATACAAATCTGTGATGTTTCTGCTGATGTGTTTTCCTGATCCTCTATTGAATGCATTGTTACAATACTAAAAGCTGTTGCAAGAATCAAAAATTGCAAGAGGCAACATTCCCTCATATCCATTTAATTTAATCTCAAACAATTTTAAATTAAGAGAGAAAGATATAAACCTTACAGGCAAATTTAAAAAGACTTTTCTGCATCAAGAAAGCCATGTCTGCCTGGCCCGTCAGTAGATAATTAAGGCTCTGGTTATTCACTTTGCCTCTGTGCCTTAAAGAGCAGCTGGCAACGTGCAAAACAGATTGACTATTAACAGGCTAAATCTACCTTGACTCACATCCCACTCTATTCAGACTTCCAGCAGACCTGGACTGCAGCCACCTGAGTGCAAAACAGCACATTACCACCCTGGTGCTTGACAGAAAGGGAAGAAGCTGTTGCTGATTTTCTAAGAGTCCTACAATGCCAGGATGAGTAAGTGGCTCCCACAGAGATGTGCCAAGCCACAGGAGGAACGTAACAGGCAGATGTTGACAACAAACAATTATTGCTAAGTACCTTTTAACTTATTTTTTTAAAAACACAAACAAAATTAACAACACAAAATCATCCAGTGATGATAAAATTTCCCACAATAATATTTTATCAATGTATTCACAAATGTAATTGTATTTACTTTGTTCCTTTAACTACCCTTTACCTGCTGCAGTTAGACCGTGTCACTAAAATATGACAAAGTCTGCCAGACTTTAGTTGTCTACTGCACATACACAAAACTGACAACCTCTTATCTTCTACATGATGAAAATATGTGTATCTGGCTGCTGCTTAGTCACCTGGCTACAGAAAGAACTCAGAGAGTTCTTGCTTCTTGTCCAGCAGATGGCACTTATGATTCAGTAATAACAAGAAATCTGAAGTCTCATTAGACACATCTGAATTTGTCAAAAACCTTTAGATTTACTATTTTAAACACATTCCTGAGAGTGAATAATTTTCCATTCAAAAAGTTGCCAAAAAAATGTAACTAATGATCGCCATCATTCCAAAGCAGCTCCAAAGCAGTTCTGGGCTATCTGATCAGTAGCTGCTTCTGTTCTTAATAAAACCTTCTATTAAACTGTAAAGAAAAACAATCTGTCAAAACACAGAGGTAAATTCCATCAGCATTATGTTAACCAGAATGCTATGCTATTTGTGAGAAGTCTTGTTCTACTGCTTTGAAATAGAATTAGTAAAGCAATACTTGGCAGTTATCTGACACAATAACGTCAGACTCAAACAAAATTAGATGACCATACAACTGTGTTTAGTAGAGTAACTGAAACCCTTCCTATCTAAACTGTTAAAATGTTTTAAGGAGCTGAACAAATTACTACCAGCAATGAATGTGACTGTGTAATCAAAACTTATTATTACTTCACTGCCCTATCTCTCATGACCATTAAGATGTATTTTTTGCTGTTGCTAATGCAATTAAATTCTCCTCTTTACATTTTCAAATCTTACTGTTGTAAATCTATGTAACTTAATTTTAAATGTGAGCTATTTCCATGGAAGAACATATTTGTGCTATTTGTATTCAGTGAGTTGAGACTTTATTTTAAACTGGATAAGAAACAACTAAAATGTAATCTATGCACATAAGAATATGTAGTTCTTATACAGATATAGAAGGCAAGCCATGGAATTACACTAAAATTGCTAACCCCATTTTATGGACTTATATAATTAAAATGGAATGAAATTTATTTATTTTTTTGTGGTTGGCTTTCACAGCACTGCTGCACTTGGCTTCATGCATTTGTGGTTTGGTGGTTTAGTTGTTGTTTTTTTCCTAAACTTAATATCCTAAATCTAGGTAATTTGAAACAAAATTGGATTTGCTTTTACAAACCAAAAACTCCAAAAATGTTTTGTAAACATCTATTTAAATGCAAGATCTTTATATGTTACTTCCTCCAGTAAAGCATTTGATTTTACAATGCTAAGTAAGATCAAAACTTCAAAGTGCCATTTCACTACCTCTACTGCTTTTTAGTTTCTGAAGATAAACCTACTGGTAAAATTCATTGCTTTGGTCTTGTTCTCAGAGGACAGAGAGACTCATTATGAGCTATGCTGGGCCATCCTTAGCCAGGAGTCATTCTTGGTACAAACAGGTCTATTAACCTTACTGGATGTATCTAATCTTGACAAAAGGTCATTCACTCATACTGCCTGGAGCTAAGCAACTTCCATCATGGCTATCTGTGGATGGGCAGTGTGATGTGTGGCTCTATTTGCTGAGTATACTACTTTGAAACATATTCTTCTATTTTTTCCAATGGAAATTGCCCTTTTTTGTGAATCCAAGTGAAGCTAATAACAAAGCGGGTTTTTCTTCTTCCGTCCTTTGGTTCCATTATTTATAGAAATGACAGGGTTGCACAGAAAAGATTTTTTATTCATCCTATTTACTTTGACTATTGCTCAAATAAAATAATACTCCTTGATGAAATTTACCTTGTGGTCCTCCACTGATGATCTCTCTCTACCAGAAGTACCTGCGTGCCCTAAGAGAGTCAGGACTCTGTAGCATGCTCTGTAACGTACCTGTCATACTGCTTGGATGCTTTCCATAGACCAAAATGAGAGGCAGAACACAGAATTAACCCCCCCCCCCGGTCTTCAAATTCTATTCTGCTGTAAGCTATAATGTTATTTTTGAGGTGAAAGAGCAGGACACCAAACAACTGCATCTGACACCTGATAAGGATCTGAATATTGGATCATGAAAATATGTAAATGGATAACAAAAAATACAGCACAAAAGCTTTCAGTTAAAAAGGACAGCTTCATTACATTGCCTCTTTCATACTAGCTCAGAAACTATTAGGGGATGTGTTAGCAGAGTTTCTTCAGCTTATGGGGAACCCCACAGGAGGGTTCTTCTGCCCATACCCTCCACTACCCTCCACCCCCCATTTTAGGATGGAGACCTGCAATAAACTAAATATAAATCTAAAAATGGCAAAAATATGCCTACATTCATCACATGGCCTTAAAGAATCTGTATGAGGGTTCAACGTATCAGGATGCCCACTGAGTGCCTATTTGCTCATCAGAATCACGAAAAGCTAAGTATGACTGACCATTGCTATCAAAGTACTGTTAGGAAGAATGCTTCCTATGATAAAATAAAAAAAAAAAGAAAGAAAAAAGAATATTAAAGAGTTAAAAATGAAAAAAAAAAAGACGCAGACCATATCAGAATGCATTTACATACTAAATGCAGCAGGCTCTGGGAAATGTGGAGTTGATGCACTTTATGTATTCAGGACAACTTTGCAGAAGAGTTTTCACTGCTAGTAGGGCTAAATTAATAATGACAAAGGGCCCAACTGCTGGGATTGTTATAAATGGAGGGTTTTAAGACACATGGTAAATTATAGTTAGACTGTCTTTGTAATGCTTAAATACTGCAAGCAACAGGAGACTTCCAGCATCAGTCACTGAGAGTAACAATAATTCCTTCCCAAACATTTAGTTAAATCCTTTTTAAACACCATGCTATACCACAATTTTTAAATGGCCATATTTTTCAAGTGTTTGATTGTTTTCTTACCATAGCTACAGGCAAAGTTTGAGGCTTTAGGAGTTGGCTGGAATGGAACAAACAAACAAACAAAAAATCCTCTCTTTCCTAAGAATCCCCATCTTAGCTTTCAAATATATATTCTTTCCAACTATAGTACTTTCTTTATTTCTTAAACTATCCAGATCTTCATGAAATCCAGTTTTATTTATTCCACAGTGACAAAGACATGAGAATTATAGTGGAAGAAGTCCAGACTTCAATTTTCATACTTTTTATTTCTTAATTATTGCCTTTGCACGCCCCTTCTGAGCATTGTTAAAAAATACAGCAAGAAAAATATGCTACAGAATATGGTGGGAAAGCCTTTCTTCTCCCACACATGCTAACATGGACACAATTATAGGGGTTAAATAACTACCATGGTCATTATTTTTTAATGCTACTTTAGTGTTCAAATGGCTGTGTGAAATTAGAACTCTACTTACCCCTGAGAATTGACGGTTTCATTTGCTTTCTGGAGCAACTGTGATAAAACACTGAAAAGTTTTAAGCGCATCTGGGGATCTTTGTTTGGCTGAAGGCACGTCTTAAGAATGAGAATAAAGTCATCAAGAGCTTCACCTATGACAGGACCTAGAAAAAGAACATGCAATACCTATTTTGGAGCAGAAGTTCTATTTGGATGTTTAATATCAGGGTACTTAAAAAAAATTGTAACATGCTTGGTATTAAAGTACTATTTAACTTTCCACTCTTGCATGGCAGCTGTTGATATATCCATGTTACATTGTACTAGGCAGTGTAGAAATACCTAAGCTAACTCTCCATGCACTCAGGTACCCACAGGCAGCATAGTGCTCCCTGAAGACTTCTTTACCCCGCATCTCACTTAACTGTTTTGGTTCTGCTGTGCTACAGTGTATTATGTAGCATATCAATGACATCTGCTACCTGCTGGGACCCGTGCAGTATGAAACAACAGTCTGGGTGGATTAACGCATTTGGGGCGGACTAATGCTGTTTGCTATGTAGCTCTGAATGCTTGAGACTGTGCACAAAGTTCTGGTTTTATAGAACTTAATGGCAAATAATACTGAAGCTGGTATAATAACTGTGAAACCACGCCGAATAGCAGAATTGGTTGGCTTCTTTCTTCTTTCAAGTTTTTCCACATTTGGCATTAAAGGAAAAATGTTCATGACTCCCAGAGGCACATGAAAGGGCATGTTTGAAAGGGTCGTCCTCAAAACTTGGATAATAAAATTATTGCAGTTGTATTATTCCTCCATGTTTAAATGATGATTACTTGCATTTTACAAGAAAATCTAAAATACGGTGATTTCTTAGAAGGTACTATTTGAAATAAAAATACTTTCCAAACTCATTCCCTAGTCTGATAACGTTTTCACATCCTATGATGAATTCTGTTTTTACCACTAACCAATAAAAAAACAAAGCCCAACTTGTTATCCCAACATCTGAAGAAATGATTTTGTCAAACGAGGAGGAAGTTTCTACCATTCTCCTTGATATCGATTAATAACGACATGGTTTTAAAGAGGAGTATGTGTAAACCATACACATGCATTATTCTGCAAGCTGCTTACTGTAGAATGCTCCTTCTGCTCTGTTTGCTATAAAATGCTTTCCCCTAGGAACTTCTTCAGCTTCACTTTCTTGTGATGCACATTCCATTCAACTCCAGTCACTATGAAAACCCTCCCAGAAAGAGACACAACGCTTCGGCATTTCTGATGACAAGAACATTCGCCACATGTGAAATGCACAGATTGAAGCATTCAAGAATCCAAAACAAGTTCAACAGCATTTAATTATATCTGAAAATTTAATGATTAAAATTAAAAAAATAAATTAAAAAAATCAAGCGAACTTCAGTGTCTAGACTTAAGAAACACAGGGTGAATGTTAAGCTGCAGTTTGCTGTATCTCCATGCCAACAAGTAGGTCTCTATTTTCTTAATGTGTATTCAAGATACATTGCTTCACGTGAGTTCTGAGGAATTTTAAGACACTTATTATATCAAACTGATAACAGCAACTCAACAGATGGAAAATAAACAAAATAATCTACATAGCTAATTTCAATGTAAGCATACATTCCTGAAAAACAGTAAAAAATGAAAATTTAAAATAAGTAAACCTGATTACATTGATCAAAAAATAACATTATGTGTGGGAATGAAAAGAGAAAAACAAACAAACAGAATAGCTCTAGGAGATGCTGTGTCAGACAGAAAACACAGACAATAGCATATAACCAGTGTGGGATGCAAGCCAAAATGTTTGCCCAGACATTTTATGATTTATTTGCCATTAAGGAAAACAGAGACAACTGTCTAGAAGTTCCTCAGTCACGGGATGAAGAGTGCAAATCTACAGAAAAGTTGGCTTCTCAGAACTTGCACTGAAAAAACTTTTTGTTCTTTCTAAAGATGAAAAACAAACAAAAAAAGTACTTATACTGGTTGATGCACAAACCAGTGAGTGGGTGCTTCATATAGGTTTGATGAGGCCTTTTTTTTTTTTTTTTTTTAGGTTCAGGTATTAAATGCAGAAGGTAACAGTTCCTTAAAACATATCTGTCCATGTTTATCTGTTTGCAATATGGATACTAGTAGCCCAAGTCACTGCATACATTCCTGCTTTAACCAACAGAAAGGAAAAAGCAAATAAACAGAATAAAACATCTTAAAAAGGGTGCCCAGGACGAAAAACTGCCTGTCACTGCCTCCCTTGCCTGCAAACGTAATCAGGACAGCTGTGTCAGAGGTATGTTCACTGTGGAGATCTGAAGTTAGCTGAAATGTATGCTAGAGTGTTTCACTAAACCCTGTGTAGTGGTGCATTGGAGAACATACGTGTGGAAAGGGTTGTACAGAGAAGCGTCTTTTATAAGATAAGGAAACAGATGGAAAAAGCAGATACACTTTTAGATACCATAAGCTTTTTTAACTTTTCATAACTTTTCATCTCCCCATAATCCTCACCGGTTTCATTTACCCAAAAATATGCTGCTTCTTAAGTGCTTTTGGTAGGCTCCTTGCAACCAAGGAGTCTTTTGGAATTTGAGCAGCTTGAATGTTTTCACTTTGGATTTCATTATACTTGTGAAGCTTCTGAATATTACACTATTCATTATAAAACACAACGTGTTTGCAGGCTACCAAGATTATTACTTTATTATTATTATTTTTTAACTGGATGAGCCTTCAAACTACTAAATAAGGCATACCTGAATGATTTGCGATGACATCTAACTGTAATATTTCTGAAGAATAGCAGGTCCAAGAATCATGTGATACTGAAACCCATTCCAAAAGCTGAATTATATGTTTTTTGTAGAGACAAAGAAAATTATCCAATTGCTGCACGTCGGCTAATGAACACACTGTTTCTTCTGCCTGTTAAAAATAGAGATGAGATACTTCATCTTAACTGGAACTATATATATATATATCTGTATGTGTATGTATATATTTAAAGGCAAAACTTTTAAAACCCTGTTTATACTATGAGAAGGGAAAGAACAAGAAGATTTCCATAGTTTCAATTTGAACAATCAAGACTGATATATAGTGTCTGCCTATAATAAATCCTTTAACTCTGATTTTAAGACAAATATTTGTCCTGATTTCAAAACAAAATCATAAAGAACACAACAATGTAGTAGCAAAATAAAAGAATTGAATCCATTTGAAAACCTATCCAGACACTAACCAAATATAAACCAGTTCTTATTAGTTTTAAAGATGTAGTGATTTTTTCCTAATTTAACAATGCTTTAAAACATGTTCATAAAGACAATTTCCCAAACTCACATCTAGGAGGCTGTGGCAGCTTGCAAAAATTATTGCTGCTACTGTTTGGAGAGGACATGGTACACCCTTTCTCCAGTGCCTGTTTTATTTTTCTTCTTTCCTTTTAAAAAAAAATAATTAGGCAAAATGCTCTATAAAATTTCTCTAAGAAAGTGTTTATTAGCATGCTGAAAGCAGCATCTATAGTATTAGTGATTTCAGTGGACAGTGAGTTAAGAATAAGGAGCAAGGAACAATCAGAACAACCACTGAGAAATAACCTATGTTGTTAGTGTGGTCTCCAGTTCTAGAAGTGAAAGAAATAGTACAGCACTATGGGTGACACCATTTGTCTCTAAGTGGTTCAGTACAACTACAAATTGTAGTCATATTTTTAATATTTTCAAACTGAACTCAATAGCACAAGTTAGCTGAAACATGGAAGCATTCTGACAGACTGTCAGACAATGCAGAATAACTTGTAGGTAAAATACTCAATTTCTGTAAATAAATTGGAAATACATGACAACATGACAAGACAGAAACCCTTCTCCATCAAGGACCCCCCCATCTGCAATACCTTTCTTTTATTGAACAAAATACAAAACAGATATAAAACACTGCTTCATTTCGAGACAATTTAAAATATACTATTAAGTAGTTTCATTACTGCAATAGAAAATAGGAGAGATCAAATTAAATATGCCAACAGATTGATGCATGTCTTCCCATTCAGAAGGGTCTCATAGTTAAAAAAAAAAAAAATAGCAAGGGTGATTTTCTTTACTATGTTTGAAGCTAGCAAGTTTAATGATGCATTATTTTCATGCTTACAGTGAATACGTGCCCAAAGAAGAAGGAAGACAGCACAAGACAGTGGCACTGAAACAAAGCCTTACCTTTAGGTCACCAGGTACACCACTGAGAAGCTCAATACACGCCTGACTAACATCTGATACAGCTCAGTCTATTTGGGGCTGTAAATCATACTTCTCATCACAATACCTCATTGCTCAGTTGGTGGTCCTGATCTTTTTCCTTACCCCAAGCAACTAGAAACACTGATGAACACAGAGCAAAACGGCCAATCAAGCAAGTAGAAGACTGCAAAACACAATCAGATCACTTCAATTGTGGCCTCACATCTCTGTGATCTTCTGTGTTCTTATATTAAAGTCTGAAATGAAGTTCTATAATGAAAAATTTTGAATAATTTATTCTTACACTCAAAATCTTTTGATTCTGAATGCAGGCTTCTCTTCTGAACAACAAATTTATATTCATAAGGCTTGATGTAATACATTTGTTCTACATGTTCTTTGAGTATTTTAACATGGACTTCTTGCCTTCTGCAAGTTGAAGTTTCAGAATACCCAGTAGCTGGGAGAACAAACAAACAAACAAACACCAACAAACAGCAAGCTGTGTTTGTAACAGATTTATATATTGCACTTACGTAATCTCTTTGCCAGATTCTGTCTAGCTGAAAGAAAGGCTAATGAGAAAAAAGGTTCTCATCCAAAGTACTGTCAACTTTAAAAATCATTTTTAACTGCAGGAACATCCTAAACCTTGAATAATATTTGAAGATTAACTTTTCCATATATGAAAATCAGGATTTACCTCTGTGAAACTGCTTTCTTTGTAGGAGTATGAATCCATAAGTTTTTAAATGGACATTGCTGACTTCATGGACCATTTTAGGTCTAAATAGACATGATGCTGGAAAACATACCAGATCAATCTGTCTGAGGTTTACTTGGACAGATTTTCTCTTTAAAAACAAAACAAACAAACAAAAAAGGCCAAAAACGAAATCTCACTCTCACATTGGCTCTTCATGAGACAGATCTTAGTGCTGTACCTCTCTGTCCTGCAAAGTCTGTTCAATGCTTGTTTCAAGCTTGTTCCATTTTACTTCCTTCAGATTAGTTTTCTATGTGCATTGTCTCCTTGGAGGCAGCCTGTCAGCTATAGGACCATAAATACTGATGATACACAGGCCTTTGGAATATCATGCCTGGGAGCAAGAGAAAGGAAGTAGAATAGCCATCACATTTAAGGAGCACATTTGAAAAAAAGACAACTCGCACAGGTCATGATTATACTGCATGAGGATGGCTTGCTGATTTATGTGATATTTAGCTCGGGGAAGTAAGAGGAAGAGAGAATTAAGAGGGTGAGATAATGTTTAGCCAAAATGCTCATCTCTTATCAGGGCATCTAGAGATGTCCTTGATTTTAAAGCATTCCTGCAACAAGTTCTGGTCGAAGGTAAAAAGGTCAAACACTGTAAAATGAGTCTGATGTGTGCCTTAATATAGAAAAAAAATATCACTTTTTTTTTTTTTTTTTATGGACAGTGGCACTCTTGATCTGTAGGTGAATTCTTCTTTAATGATAAAAAGAAAAAAAAAAAAAAGAGATATGAGACCAGCTTCAGAGTTCTGTATTGTATGTTTTAACTAACATTACCCAGCTGACAGCCACTACATTTTCTGGTAATCTCCTTTCACTACATCAGTGTTTTTCACAATTTAGTCTCACTCTTCAAACTTATCTTCATCTTGAAGTCAAGTTCTCTCCAAAGACTGCATTTCCCTTTACAAGCATCCCATTCATGGGCTCTCACATTGGGATTTTTGTCATTCAAGTCAGAATAGTTTACTAAGATAGTACCTTTAGAAGAAAGACTCCTGCCCCTCTTGCCCCTGCATAATATCAGACACTAAAATAAAAGTTATCTAGTGTAATAGTTCTCTTGATTATCATCAAGCCACCTGTTAATACGTTAGGAAACTATGCAGTGAAATACTGTTTCTAGCTACAAAGTTATTCAGAACCATCTTTAGTTCTCTTCCCTTTTTAGGTGTGCTACCGATTTTTTTCCTGGCCATTTATGTGCTTGTGTATATAACCTAGTGTTAACAATAATCCAGTGAGTTCTATCCACCAAAAAGAATAAGCAGCAACAGTTCAATCAGCACCAACAGCATGCCCAAAGCTTTGCAGAACGCAGGGATAAGTACAAACTCTTTAACATCTCCTTTCCTAAACCATTACCTTAGCTATAACATCCGCTTAAGTAAAGCATTCTCCTAGGCCAATTGTAGCCCTCACCAACTGTGAGCTTCCCATGCTCCATTAACGTACTTCAGGCCATCTATTCTGAAACTCTACCAATATTTGTGAATGTGTTCATAGTTAAGGATTTCTGTGGTTTAATGCCTAACAGCAAGACAAAGAAATATGGCTCTGTTTAGACAAAATGCTTTACCAACTGGAAAAAAGAGAAGCACAACAAAATACTAAACCAGTAATTGCTTACCTTCTCTTTAAGGTGCTGAGAATTTGGTGTTGCCATTACTGTCACCAAAACTTTCAAGAGCTGCAAGCAAATTTCTTTGCAGTCTTCCTGGCACACTTCAATCAATGCTTCTACACAACAAAGCAATTGTTCCATATAAAATACCTATTTTTAATAAAGAAGTAAGTTTATTATGTTTGTTAGAAAATATAATATTCATTTTAAGGGAGAGATAAGGAAAGTGACAATAATAAAATATGAGTGTTGTATAATCTCCTAAATTGGTAACATATTGATCATTTTGTGTTAGTTCATTTGATGACCTACATTCTACTTTGTATAGAACTCAACATATTCTTCCCTTGTCCTTTTAACAAAACAAATGATCCTGCTCTTAATGACACAACTGCTCCATTGTGAATAAAACATCAAAGTATTTCAGAATGCTTTCTGATAGTACTTTCTCATTCTGAAGTGTAATTTGTTAATTAATAACATATTTATTACAGCTTTTTCAAATATAATTCCATGTCTTACTATTTTGAATGGAACATTAATAGTTAAGTAAATAAAACAAGAAAACCTGAGTGTCTGCTTTTATCTTTGCCAATTTATCTCGTTTGTTGCAATATAATGCCTGTTATCTTGATCCAGCTAATATCAATGGAAGTCAATATTCCTGTCAGTCAGTTTGCAGTAACTTCTATGATAAAGTACATCTGATAATCCATGAAGCTGTCAGACTACATTTAACTAACAGAAGGGGCCATTGTTATAAATTTACTTCCAAAAAATAAATCAAGTCTAGGAATAGGTTAGTTATAAATGTTATTAATCTCATGGACATGGTCAATCCTTAGCTAAACAGTGTCTATGCAGCATTTACTCTCTGAAATAGAGAAAGATTGTTTTCCAAGACCAAAGGCTAGAACAATTCCACAATTCCACCAAATGCTTCAGCTGCAGATGAATGTGTCTACTGTATATAATGCCAAATGGAAATGGTGAGCTTAAGACCTCATAGCATTTTGCAGATATACTTCAGGGAATTGTGATTTGAACAACCAAGTTATAGTGCTTCCAGTTATATGAGTTCCTAATCATCACAGGCTTCATGGAGATTAAGGTTAATTCTCTGCATCACTGGTATATATTCCATTAGGGAAGAAACCTAATGAGGGAAGAACTTCAAATGTATATCTCACATTGGCTCAAAAAGACGATTATGCCAGATTCAATCTATACACATGGATAACTTTTTTTAAAGGGAAGTTTGCATCTGACACAAAATCAGAATTTTCTGAAGGTATCACAGTGGCCCTTTTTTGGTCATCTTAAGAATAGAGGTCTAACAAACATTTGCTGCCATGAAAGCTGGGATTTCATCTGTGGGGGAGATTTTAAGGATTCTTGTTGTGCATGTCTAGCAGATCTATTTCTAGGCCTGGGCAAGTGATAAAAAGAAAAAAAAAGAGAGAAGGAAAAAAAATAGTAAAATAAAAATAAAAAATAATCCTGGAAATTTACAATCTCCATTGCACACTGAAGAGAAGCTCTCACCTCCTTTTATAGCAATTGAGGAATATTTTTCAAATGAGAAAATGAAAATGGTCTTCAGGCTCAGCCATTAGTTAAGGGTACACTTAGGAATAAATTTCTAATTTAGATGGGCCTTCCTGCTAGATTCTAACTTAATGAGAAGCAACCAAGCTAAACAGAACATAAAACATGCTCCTAAATTTACCTGTAATTGTACTGGTACCTTTCTTTTAAAATGGAAAACAATACAAAAATTCATACTAAATAGAAACAAGAAATGACATTAAAATGGAATCTTTCTTGGAAAGCCTGACACGTCAATCACTACGGACTGTGAAAAGCTGTCAGTCATTTGATGATGATGATGATCAAAATATATTATCTTGTTTGGACTGTGAACACAAGGCGTTTGAAAACATCAGTAAAATTCTGAACCTGGATCAGCCAAGGGAGTGTACAATTAGTACAGTACATACTAGCCAGTTTCATCTCTCTTTATGATGCCTTTTCTTACTACCACCTGAAGCATTTTACTACAATTCTCAAACTTGAATCCACATCTACTGAAAGGATGCATTGCCAGCAAGTTTTCGGGAATAGTATATTTAACTAGGTGACCACAACTAGGAAAAGGGTACAAGGCGGCTCAGGGAGGACATGGAAGCTCCTGCCTTTGTCTCAGACATGCCTACAACTCCAACCTATGATAGGATAGGGTGGGTGTACAAGGGGAAGAGAGGAAAGGGAATACTTAAGGAGAACAAATGAAAAAGTTGGAGAACCACCAGTCTAAAACTTGGGACTGTTGTGTATTTTCCAATCATCCTTACCTCTTCAGATCGTTGACAAACTCCAGCTTGTGACAGCATGTTGCCCAGATCAGTCAAATGAGGCCGTAAAATTTCTTTTGGGCTACCTCGAATCACTGCAGTTAGAACCATTACACAAGATGGCTTAGGTGTTTTCTCAAAGGCTGATGTGATTAATTTCAAAGATACCTTAGGGTTGACAAACGTTCCAATCAATTCTGCTGCTTTCACACACTGAAAAAAAAAAGAACAAGAATATCTAGAGGATTTTTCTGAAAACACAAGACCATACAACATATCATGGGATTTTTCTTTTTATGATTCCAGCTGCTATTTGAAATGCCTTGTAGGCCTTTTCCATTCACTCAGTAATGGCTATATGCATGAAGAAATTTTCTTGACATGTGTTCAGTAAGCACATAATAAGGCATGCAAGCACTCTTCTCAGCAACAGACAAACTTCCATGAGAAAGTAATGTACAGAAATGAAGTGTACAACTTTCAGTGTAATAAAGTCTCTAGCTTAAAATAACCAGATGTTGCAGATTTACTGGTTTCATTTTTTTCCTCCAAATGCTGTTCTGAGGCATGCTCTCAATGCGCCTGCTACCCATTTATTAAAAGCAATAACAATAAAAACGCAAAAGGGGAATTTTTTGTCATTGTATGATATTTTGACAGGGACATTACTGATCTGGCTTACTGTGGAAGCGCTGTGGAGGATCTGCTCGCTGCTTTCAATCTCTTAACTAAAAAGGCTTAAATTACTATCTTTTCCCTGTTATATTCATGCTCTTTGATCCCGTCTCTGCCTTGCAGACACACTGGTATGCTGTATTCCACCTGAAATACCATCACACCAGAATTTACTCTCTGACTGGTGCCTAACATTTACAATCAGGTGCATGAATAAAGATACAGTCAAGTAATGCACCATTACCTGTGCAACAGGAACATTTCCTCCTAAACCCTTTATAGAGACCAGCTGGGTAATTCTTATATATCTTATTTGGTATTATTGGGTTAGGGAAAGACATTAACATTTCCCAGTTTGGCGGTTGTTCTGAAATGGGTTTTTCTGTGACAAAGGACAGAGGAGATAATCACAGTATCCTGGGAAGCAGCATCACAAAGGAGCAAAAAAGCATTCACAAACCAAGTTGCTGAATCTGAAATTTTGGCATAGGGAAGAGTAAAATTAATTTAATCCTCCTAATTAGGATTAAATCTTTTGAGAACACCTGTGAAGAGATTAGTGGTGGAATTCCAAGAAAGAGACAAGTATGGTCATAAAAAAGAAAGGGAAGACTAGGTGCTGTTGAAACACATACTTTTGATGCTATATTTACAGCACTAAGCACTAGATGGAACAGCAGGGCCATGTGGGTTTATTCTTCAGATTATTTTTCCTATCTATTTTATATTAGCAGCAGGGAACTTGGAAGAACTGCCTATATCTCCTACATCTGTCCTGGGGCATTGATTCAAAAAGAGGTGTACAGGCATTAGGAAATCAACAAGATGACTTCTGACTATTACAGGTTTATTTCTCTCTGAAATATTGATCACTGTGTGACTGGCTAAGCTTACAAGCTCACTTTTACTGTAAGGCAACATTGTTAAAGATCAGATGCTGATTCTGAAAACAGAGATGAAATGGGTGGAATAGGTAGGGAGGGATAAGAGAGTAGAAGCTAGGGAAAGAAGAGGAACAATTTAGGAAAAATCAAGGGAGGCAGACAAAAACTGGTATTGAGAAAGAGTATAAAGAGAACAAGAAGAAACTGCAATGAAAAAAAATGAATATAAAATATCATTTCAGGAATGGATTTCTCAGCCTGCATATGGCTCAAATGATAGCAGGAACCAAAAGAAAAGCTTGATTTAGGAAATCAACTACTTTGACATTGATTGGACTGCTTGCATCCAGTAAGCTGAACACATTATTCCAATTTCCCAAAACAATAAAATCTGCACCTTTAAATCAAAGTACATTTTTGTTATAAATATATATGCTGTTTTGCTTGTGTAGAGATATGAACAGATTTTTTCTAAAAATTGTAAAGAAAGTTTTTATCACCTGTCCATCCTCTGATAAATGTATTTAGTGTTTTTAACAACATATATTTTATTGATTATTATTGAACCAAATGTTGAGAGCATCAATTGTTTGATAAACTGTTAGAGAAAAAGGACGCTATCTGTTCCTTGCAAAAACAATGAAAAAAAATGATATTTTACAAGTATTATCTCAGGTATCCAGACAGTGAATATGGATATCACATGGAGTAAACATACCTCAGTATCTGGTTGGAATTATGGTTGCATTATACGGTAGGGGAAAGTAAGTCAAATTAGCTTGAAAGGGCATGACCTGCACATGTTTTTAAATGGAATTTGTTGCCCCAAGCCTTTTAGACTCTTAATCTTCTACTTATGATTTTTAAGTAGATCGTTATTAATGCTTCATGGGGCTGGCATATAAACTAAACAGTATTTAAATAACTTTATTATTGGTCTTCATACCAAAAATACAAGAATGATTTTAACATACTAAGTATAATTTTCACGTATTTTTGACATAAAATACTATTAAAACCTGATCCTGCAGTCATGGGAAATTTCCAGTGACCTAGGGGAAGGCCATCCTTCACAAGACACACTCAGGACCATAAAAATTAGGGTCTTCATTTACCATACAGCAGATATTTAGACAGAGTGTACTTACATTCCTAACTACCTCACTTTCTTCATCCAAGCATGCTTGGTACAAAGTTCTAAGCAGCAGATGCATGTGTTGTGTTATGTGATCCTCTGCATGTAGCAATAACGTATACAGAAGCTGGGAGGCTTTTATTCTTGTGTTTTCAACCCAGTCTGTTATATCATGACAGAGGCCTGGAAGAATTTTGGAGAGGTTTCTTGACACAAGTTCCCGACAACCTAGTCCTGGTCGTGTCACTAGAGAGTAAAACAACACAAAACAACAAAACATACAATCAAAAACACAGTGAAAGAAATATCAATGGAAAAAACAATGCATGCTAAGCCTTAGCAAAGGGGAAAGGGAAGAGAATTTACATGAGTATGGAACACCACACACTTTGGAAAGTGCAGCCTCAGTTTCCCTTTAAATGTTATAGCAGCACCAATGCCATTACAAGAATTAGACTGAAACCCACAAACAGAGATAAAACAGAAAAAAAAGACTCTTCTATGCAAATTCTGTGGTATCGAGTTAAATACAATTTGGAGTGAAAAAAAAAAAAAGGCAGAAGTAATAAATGGTACAAAGGACACAAACTGCATTAAAACAGTGTCAATTTTGTCCTGTAAAGGAAAAGGCTAAAGAAGTGTCTAGCAAATTAAAAGTAGACAGGGAGGTTACTAGCCAAATAACAAGTCTGCAGTACTGGATGTGTGAATAAAAACTCAAGAAAATGGCACTGAAAAAGTAAATTAAAAACATACAGTAGGAAACTAAGCATTGAAAACAAAACAACAACAAAACCAAACACACCACACACACTACGTTTTAAAACAAAACAAAACATGAACACCTCCCCTTCACCCCACCACATGAAAATCTGACTACTAAGGGTCTGCAGGCTCAGGATATTTTCCTGCATTGGCCCATATATCTACAAATGCTGAAAATGAAATGAACTACAGTAAATTGTATGAAAAATATAAAAAGCTTATGGAAATGCCTACGAAATACCTACAGCAGAAAAAAAAAAAAATTCAAACATCAGGATATGAATTGCTACCGCTTTTGTCAGTGGAGGATAACATTTTGTATTATGAAAACTGGCAATGAATAACAAAAGGTCAAATAAAGAAATCAACTCGAGACAGCAAATACTGATGGACATCCTATTCAGCCTGAGGCAAAATTTTATTTGAAGGATCCGACCATTCTTTATCATCGGTTTCTTCATTTCAGATGTTCAAATGCAGGCATTTATCCCTGTAGCAACTCCTGTCAAAGACTTCCCCGCTACAAACTGTCTGCACCTGTACCCTTAGGCAATGACTACTGCTGCTCAACGGAAAGCTATTCAGTTGCTCAGATGACACCAGGTATGAGGTCTAATTCTACTCCTCCTCTGACCTGCAGTATCTGTCATCACAAGATGAAAGCACAGGGAGGCTCATATGTCAGGTTCATTAGCTTGAGAGTTGGACAAAGATGGCTAAGTAAAATGTACTATAAACTCAGTGGAAAACATTCCAGAATGTTGAATATTTGGCTTTAAGTCAAAAGAGACAGCAACGAAGTGTTAAAATACATCATTATCATACTATACAAAATACATGCGTATGGAAGGGACACGGGGAAGAACACACATTCATCCATACACAAACTGTGGCAAGACACCACTAATTATTACTTGAAACTAAGGTATAATAGTTGCCTTGCCAAAGCTTTATGTCTGTAAGATTAGGTAGCCAATCATCCTTTCCTTTCATTTTTCTTCTCTCTTGTCACATAAAGCCTGACATATAAACACATAACACACACATGTATCACAGTCAAGCCTTGCTGCATAATGCTACCAAGCAAGTCAGTGAAATGCAGGACTGGAATGTTGCCCGAATTTGTGAAGCATATTTATTGTGCTAAGAAGATTTCAGGAAGTACATATGAATTTAATGTATGAAGTAATTGACATATGCCTATTTTAAAAAACAGTCTACATACACACCAATAAACAAAGCTCCACACAGAGATAACTAAATAAGGTATTAGCACTAAAACGGTAGCAACCCTTTGAAGGACTAGCACATAAAGCTTCTCCTTTCACTCATCTCCCTCATCTCCCTCATCCTTGCCTTCGCTAACCACTTTGATGACCTTCACTGTGTCATAACAAAGTTAGTGGTTGGAGATCTGACACTAAACTTCACCAGTTTATACACATTAAAAAAATTATCTGACAAAAAAAAAGGGTTTCTGCCATCACTAGTGGAAGTAAAAGCATTTGTTACCATTTCCAAACCCCTAAGGTACTATTACACATCAAATAGGGAAAAATATAAGAAAGGATAACAGATCAACTTGACTCTTCAAAGCTTAAGAGTTCTGTCAAACCAGTCACCATTATAAAGTGCCTCCCCTTTCATTCAAGCATTACTGAGTAAAACAATTTTAAAAGAGGAGAAAAGAAAAAGAAGAGTAATTTCAAAGGAGAAAGGACTCCGGAACCAACTGTCATGGAAAGGATTTTGCTGCTGGGTATTCTGTGATGTGATTGTCAGGGAGGCACAAGTCAAGCATGAACCTGTTCTTTCACACCAAAAGAGTTTTTGTTCTGTTAAATATGAGTGTAGAAATCAGTAAGTGACCCACTGAAATCCTCTCTCTCACCAACACCCATATGCATATTTTCTAACGTTAACTGTATGAACCTGAGACGGGAAACATGCTTCATGCTACTGCAAATGTATCATTTTTAATGCTACCTATAAATCATATGGTTGTAAAAAGTTATCTACCTGTGCTGCATAGGTTTTTTTTTTTTTTTTTTTTTTTTTTGGGGGGGGGGAGGGGATGTATAATAAAGAAAATTATTTTTTCTTTTCCTGTACTTTTCGTGTATGCTGGTAGATTGAAGTTAGCATCCTAGTGTCTTACAAAGAACTTTGAAATCATTTCATTGCAAATTTTTCTTCCATGAAAATTCTGTATATTTAGTGGTGTGACTTATTATTCAAGGAGTCAGTTCAAAGGTTCTTTCATTCTTCTTTCCTGTCATCTCTGTGCCCATTCTCCACCTGGCTGCTGGCTAATACAGAACTTTCTGCTGCTTCTACATCATTCCTTTACCTCTTTTTCAGTTACATACATCATATGTAACTCTCTCTCTATATGACTGGAAATGAAACTAAATTCCATTCATCATTTTTTCCCTGCAAGAGAGTACAGCTTCTCTCAGATCATAAACCCTTTTTTCCCCTTTTAAATACAAGTTCTTATGAGAGTTATTTTTAGAACAGTGCTAAGCCTGTCCACTCCCACCACCTCTTTCTCTGAAGATCACCTTTGCCACTGAACATTAGTCAGTATATACTACCCTTATACATTAACAAATATTACATCTTGTAATGAGTATTACACAGTTCCAGGATACAGGGATTCAAGATTTTTTATTTTTTTTCAAAAACAAACACTTTCTGTGTGACACTTACCTCCTTTGGGATAATGAGATGGTGAAACACTAAAATCCATCTTATCCTTCAGATCTTCTTCATTCTCTTTCTCCCACTGCAAACCTATCTTTTCCCAGTAAGTCCAAGCCAGTGTCCTAGGCAAAAAATAAAATAAAAAATACCATCTTGCCCCCGAAAGGAAAACATTCTAAAATAAAACCTCTGGAAAATACAACTTATTGAATTCAGCTGGAAGGATGGGAAGCATTCCTATCATTTAAACAGGCATATTAGGTTTATGTACTCAGTGGACAGAGGTCACCTCTTCCAAAGATAATTCTGTCTCTGTCTCCCCCACTGTCTTCATCTCATACTTACTTGAACACAGCATTCAAACAAATGTTACCAGAGATAATGCTATCACGAATGGGTTTAAAAACAAAACATTTTTTTTCTCCAAGCAATGCATCCATAAATACAGAAATACTTCTACATAACCCAGCTATTTAGGGGAGCAGAGAGGAAAAAAAAAAAAAAAAAAAAAAAGAGAAAAAACAGAAGGGCTCTGCTTACATATTTTCAGGAATTTCATCAGTAAAGCTTCCAAGTAACAGAGGAATCAGCTTGTGAAAATACGAGTATCTATCTCGTAGGTGCAACAACCATTCTCCAATGACAGTTGTTACAGCTTGTCGAACCTACGTGAATTAAAAAGGGAAAAAAAATGAGATTATTTAAATTAACTGGAAAAACTGGAAAAAAAACTGCTTTTGGTATCTAAGTCTTGTTAACAAGTGCTTGAACAGTCTCAGGACAAATAACAAGAACCCAGGATTTCCTCGCCTGCAGCAAGCATCTTACGTAAGTTGCAAGATACCATGCTCCCTCTTGTGTCCTCTCCCTGGCTTAGGTAATCTTAGACCATATGCTGCACAAAAACACATCTCCAAGAAGACAGGATACAGACCTAAAGCAGAATACCCTAAATTGTTGTGGTTAGTATATCTTTGAGAATGTGAGAAAAGTAAATTTCTCTGGAATTTGAACCTGTCTCCAGATGACAATTTTCTTCATTTACTATAAAAGAAGCCTAAGCTAAATAGTTGGAATGCACCCACTCCAAAAATAAAATATTTTAGTTATGGTTATGTAGCACATTTCAAAATGACTGTTGCAACTGCATCATATGAAAGGAAATTCTTCTGATGTCAAAAGAACTTAGACAGAATTGAAGACACCCTTTAAAATACGAAGGTACGTTTAAACTTCAACAGCCTGCAGAATTAGACAGCAGCTGAACAGGTCATTCACCTTGCTTTTGGATAGTTTACAATTGATCAAGCTTGTATGCAACATATTTACATACCTCATCTGAATGAATGGAAGCTGACAATTGAGGGGGGCAACAAACAAAAAAAGTGAGATTTGAAAAAAATCCAGAAAAAAAAAAAAGGAAGAAAAACCACACCTTGGGAATCTCATCAAATAATCGCTGGGCCAGGTGAGACAGAACATCATCCACAGACTTCGCATTTCCAAACTGTATCACTGCTCCAGTAGCCTGAATTACATCAACACGGACTCTGTAGTGCTGGTGTGAAATTGTTTGCATTAATGGGTTTATCAGAGATTCTGACTGCATATGGAAGTGTTCTGTAAGGGGAGAGAGAGAGAGAGAAAGAGAGAGAAAAACTTCAGGCAAGCATTTTTCAAGGTGGGTGACAGATCTTGAGCAAGATGATTTCTGTACCACTACAAACAAGCTGATTAATGTTTGCACTACAGCAGCGCTGAAGAGCAGCCCACAGGCTCCTCCCCCACACAAACACTATCACCCACATGCTGTAACTGCTCAGCATCCATCCCCCGCATGATTCTTCTCCACTGGATCCCCCAAGGTTTACAGAGTGCTCTTGTGAAAGGGTGTGTAACTGCTCTCTCATCCCTTCTCCTAGCAGCATCCCCACAACCTTCCACTGCCCCCTACCCCTCCTGGGCACCGCAGCCCCCATCAGCCCACGGCCCCCTCTTCGCCCATCCCCGGGCCCCACCTGGCACAGCCTGGGCGCAGGCCACGGCACACCTGCAGCTCTCACGCCTGACCTCGGCGTAGTGGTCCAGGAGGGTGGCCTGGAGTATGCGGACCACGTCGGAGAGGTAGGGGGCCACGGCGTCCCCGCAACGCTGCAGCAGGAGGCCCAGGAGCTGCAGCAGGGCGAGGCGCAGCTCCTCACAAGGCTCAAAGCCCTGCGGCGGGCAGAGACGCTGGGTCAGGGCCGGCAGGAGCACGGGCAGCGCCTCCCCGGGCCGATCTCCGTGGCTGAGCCCGTGGCGGAGGAGCTGCAGGGCGAGCTCCCGGCACCGCTCCGCCGCGTCCCCAGCCAGGCAGCGCGCCAGGGGCCGCACCAGCTGCGCCCCGAAAACCTCCTGCACCACGGCTGCCGGGAGCGGCCGCTCCTGCACCTCGGCCCGGATGGCTTCCAGGGCCCGCAGCCGCGCCGCTCGGCCGCAATCGGGGCCCTGCAGGGAGCTCAGGGCCCGGCTCAGGGCCTGCGCCACCTCGGCCGCCCCGGCCGCCGCCATGCTCCGCCGTCGCTAAGGAAGCGCGGCCGCGTTGCTAAGGCCGCGTTACGGCGGCGGGCGGAGCACTTTACGGCCGCCTCCGGCCGGTGTTGCTAAGGGGGGGGGGGGGGGGGCGGGGGTGGCGGGTGCTGCTCGGTGCGGCCTCGCTGCTGTGGGGGTCGGCTCAGGACCAGTGGGGGCAGCGGCCTCGGCCCCTCACAGAACCGTGGGGTGGTGGTAAAGATGGTGCTGAGGGTAGTAGCAGAGCAAAGCGGCCAGGCCCGCGGCGCTGCGCCCCTGTGGAGCAGGGAGCTTCTGGGGATCAGTCGTGGTGGCTTTGCTTTTTGTTTGTTTGCTTGTTTGTTTGTTTTTCTGGAAGTTTTTACAAGTCCTGTGAGGAGCGGCTGAGGGAACTGGAGTTGTTTAGTCTAGAGTAGAGGAGGCTTAAGGGGAGATCTTACTGCTGTCTACAGCTACCTGAAAGGAAGGTGTGGGGAGCTGGGGGTCGGCCTCTTTTCGCAGATAACCAGTGACAGGATTAGAGGGAATGGCCTCAAGTTGTGCCAGGGGAGGGTCAGGTTGGAAATTAGGAGGCATTTCTTCTCAGAAAGAGCAGTCAGGCGTTGGGATGAGTTGCCCAGAGAGGCGTTAGCATCACCGTCCTTGGGGGTGTTAAAGGAAAGGTTGGACCTGGTGCTGAGGGACATGGGTGGTAGGGGGATGGTTGGACCAGATGATCTTGGAGGGCTTTTCCAACCCTAATGATTCTATTTGCATCACTTTCCCCTTCATATATATATATTTTTCCCCTGGGAGGATCAGAACTGCATTGTTAGCAAAGCCTTGGGTTTCTATAACACCATTATATATTTTTTTAATATCCACTTGAGTTTATGTGTACCCATATTGTATTCATACGGCAGTTGTGTGTGCTTATATTGTATTCATGAGGTATTTGTGCCCTTTACCCAACACTTCATGTGCTCTTTGGATGACCCTGCTTGGGCAGCCAACCCATCTGACAAAACACGTTCATTTGGGATCTTGTTCCTTGAGCAATCATGCTTAATTTAGGATGCAATAAAATACAGAACTACTTCAAATCAGTCCTTTAAAATACCCTTGTGCTGAATTTATTCTGTGATGGCATTGCTACTAGCCTGTCGGGGAGCATTTTGGAGTCCCTTGGGGGTGCCTTATACACCTCCGGGAGCTGAGCCGGGGGCAAGGAGCCAGGACCCGCACCGACACCCCCGGGAGGGGGACACCCAGAGCGGGGACACCCCCGGCTCCGCGGCCGTGCCGCCCTCCCGCCGGTGCGGCGGAGGCGGCGGGGAGGCCGAGCCTGCGGTGAGTGACAGCGGCGGGGCTTCCTGCGGCTGAGCGGCGGCCGTGCCGGAGCCTTTGTGTGCGGGAGGGCAGGGGGAGCCCCGCGGCCCCGGAGGAAAAAGAAGAGGAGGAGGAGGAGGAGGAGGAGGCTGCGCAGCGGATACCGGCGGGGGAGCCCCTTCCTTCGGGAGGGCAGGAGAAAGCCGCCGCTGTGCCGGCCCCGCAAGCCAGGTATTTACCCGCTGTCCTCCAGCCTCAGGCTCCGGCGACCTCCCCGCTGCCTCCCCAGGCCCAGCAGCCTCCCAGAGGCCCTTCGAGGCCCTTCCCTGGCCGGGGGAAGGCTCCGCGGGGTCCTGCTGTGGGCCCCGGCCCTGCCCGGGGGATGCCCCGAGGCCGGTGTCGCCTCAGCCCCTGTCCCCCCGTGTCGCCTCTGCTGGGTTGCCCCGGCTTGAGAAGCCGCGGGGAGAGGGCGAGGTGCGAGGTCTACCTGAGGCCGAAATCCTCCCGGGACACAAATGTGGGTTTCTGGGGGGGGAGGGGGGGGGCTGCAGGGGAACAAATACGAGGCTTTAAGCCGCCGTTTGGTAAGTGGTTTTAGAGCTCACGGCCTTGAATGATTAACGGCACCGTTATTTCCAAGGGTTGGCGAGCGTCCGGGAGTTAAAATGCTCTTTTTGTAGTTACCGGTGTGTTGGCTTTACAAAGATGACACAGTTCAGCATTTCCGGAACATTAAAATGTTTTCAATTGTTAGCTTGTGAATAGGCAACAGGCAGTGCTAGAATATCCTTGCTGATCTGCGTTACTCTGACAAAGGATTTGAGAATTGTCTTTTCTCTCTTTCTTGCACCATTTTCTTATCCTAGGTCTGTTTACTGTTTACAAGCCTGAAGATGGCTGCTGCTTCTTCCTGCAATGTGGAAGAAGACGAGAGCTTGAAGGGATGCGAACTCTATGTTCAGAAGCACAACATTCAACAGATTTTAAAAGAATGCATTGTAAATCTTTGCATAGCAAAACCAGATCGACCCATGAAGTTCCTCAGAGAACACTTTGAAAAATTAGAAAAGGTCAGTGGTTTTCAGGTGACTTATAATTTTCAGGTTTTGAACTGAAAATATTGTTTAAAGAGTTTCATATATTTTGGTACATTTTTCCTTTTAAATCTTAATTAGCAAGCGACTCTTAAAAAGAGAAATTTTAAGAAAACCCCTCAACCCTGTGTTTGCTGATGTCTACCAAAATATTGGATAGTACATAAAATGATGCATAATACCAAGATTATAATTTCTTGTCAGGCAGAACTTGTTAGAATGACTCAAAAACCGAGAACCGTGGCTTGTGTTACGATACATGGCATGCTGAACTTTGATCTATAGGAAGAACTTGCCTACAAGAGTGAAAAGTGCTGCTGTTCCCTCTTCATTCTGGTGTCGGGTGATGTGGTTTTTCCTTGCCCCTGAAACCGAACAAGATCAGGAACCAGCAAGTTCTTAAAACAGTTAAAGTTCATTACTTCATTTTATTATTCGTTCTGGTCTGTATTCCATATCCCATATCTCTGTGTTCAAGAGCAGTGCAGAGGGGCAAACATACTTTAGAACGTTCTCAGGCAGATCCTTACTGAAATGTAGTGGTGTCTTTCACAGGAAGAGCATGTTCTGTGAACACAGCTTTTCTCTGGGGATGGGATTGCTCCAGAAATAATGGGAGGAGAGGGCTGCAAACTCTTAGGTACACAAGTCCTCAGTCTATCAGAAACTTTCTTCATATACTTAATTTTAAGAGGACAATTGATTATTACTATTTTTGTAAGGACAGAGCAAGAACAATTACTAGTGAATAAAACATAGTGCTGATATATTACTGGTGATACAACCATTATATACATTTCTCATTGTTTCTCAGCTTTTCAGGTAAATTTTTGTATGGATGGGTATATTCCAGATTTGTGTAGTTTTAAAAAATGCGTTTTACTCTACTGGAAACCTAATAAGAATGCTGGGAACATCAGGAAGGGATAGGAAGTACAAAATATTTTGTGTTGTATTGCTCATTATTTAAGAAAAAAAAAAAGTTTTTTTTTTTGTTCTGCATATGCTAAACTTCTGAGAGACAAGACCCCATTTCAAGAGAATTAAATCCGTTGAATTTCCTTTACTGTGTTATGAATTGTTTTCTATTTTAATGTATTCTGTTCTGAACTTCCTGCCTAGAAGGATAAGTACCACTTATGCAAAATATGTTAAAATTTGCTGTAGTATTTTAGAATATTCTCCATAACTATTGGGATTACTTGAGTTGTTTTTCTGCAGGAGATTTGCTTTACTGATCTTAACACATTGCAGGCAAATGTAGAGAGGTTGTCAGTTCCTACCCTTGAGAAATTATGCTCTTTTTTGTAATCTCCTATTATTTCCCAAAGAACATCAGACACTAGAATTCTGTACTAGGATATTGATTATGTTATTGCATATCACAAGAGATGATTGAGAAACAGCCAGCTCAAGACATCAAATTCAATGATTGTCATGTTTAGTATGGAAGCAAGCAATCTTGCTGCTGACTCCTGTAGGAGTAGCCTGTGAGCTAAGCCTTCTGAGTCTAAAGCCTTTGGGATGCTTCTGGAGGTTTCCAGCAGTGTAATTCTTCTTCCCACAGCAGTTTGACTTCCTTGCTCAACCATCTCTTGAGGACTTTCTTGAGATGAATTGCATTGTGAAGGATTTTCTGCTGAAGGATAACATTTTGATTTGGTTGGTTGCATAATATTGTGGAAGGAAGTCTGTGGTCAGGAAGAGTAGCTATCCCTTCCTGAGTTGTAAATTCAAAGGGTCTTCTGCAGTATTGTTCTTCTTTCTACACAGAGTTGGTCTAAGGGAGCCATGGATTCTAAGTGTCTGGTGTTAGATATGAGCAAGCTTAATTATGTTTCTAGCGTCATCCAGTTCATCCAGCGTTCCTGTGCAGCAATGACAAGCAAAGCCCTTTTTTAGCGAGAAAACGATGAAAACAATGAGTTTGCATAGGTTAGTTGTAGAATCAAGGCCTAATTATGTAAATGTGGGGAATATCCACATTTTGACTGATTTGGTAGAGAAATTATTTGAATAAGTTTTATCCTTTTTTTTTTCTTTTTTTTTTTTTGAAGATATCTGTCGTATGTAGTTACTCTGAGGAGTCTTAATTGAATTGTGAATTTAGCAATTGTTGATTACAGATTTTTTGGATGGGAATGAGCTGTACATAATATGGAATATTTGCTATTAGCTCAGTGTACTTTTATTTTGCTCCTGTGTAGGGAGAGGAGTGAAAATCTTCGAGTTTAAGCATAATTTTCTAAAACAAAGTAATATTTCTTTCCACTACAGTGTGGTATTCTGGGGTTATTTTCCAGTCATGTTAAAATAGACAGTCTAATTAAAATAGACAATATGTTCCACTGAAGAGAGCAGCATAATACCAGTATATCTGTCAGAAACTCATGTGGGCAGTGTAGAGATGAAGTGTGGGATATTTTCCCAGTAATTAAAAATGGAGCTCATGGAAAGTGTGTAGAGCTTGATTCACATCAGTGTACTGGAGCTACCTCAGAGGTGAGTACAAAACAAAAAAGTTCGTTTCATTTTGCTAGTTTTTACGACATCTCATAAAATAAAGTCAGAAAAGCAAAATTTATTATCATATGCAAGATCAGACTGGATCATAAATGCTTTTAACTATTCTTCTTCTAATGACATCAGTTAGGTCCATTGCCTTCAGCCTGCATCCATACTGCTAGATGGAGAAGTGCCAGGGACTAACCCCTGACCCCAAGACACTGGCCCCAAATATCATTCTTCGGTCTAACACGTCTAAGAGCAGGTTTGTTTTGGCAGGAGTCGGTCAGAGCAGTTCAGAACAGAGCCAGGGAATGAGCTAATGGTTAAGAGGTACAGACTGTCTTGGGCTAGCATTCAGGCCCACGGTTGGGCCACTTTTGTATTTCACAGTGTAGACACAGCCTGAGAGAGCTGTAAAGTGAGAACATGAGTAAATACTTTAAGAATAAAGTGTTAAAGATTAAAGTTTGATGTTTGATTCTGCAGACATCATTTTCAATTGGAGAAATGCCAAGGTTAGAAAGAAATTTGTTACCATTTAAGTTTGCAGATTATTGTATCAAGTACAATACTTTTAAAGAAGTATAACTTTGAAAATAATTGTAGAAAAATTTTAATAGATATTTTTCTGTTCACTTAATACAGTCAGGACCTGCTTGCTTTAAGATGAAAGTAACGCTGGGAGTCAGCCTAAGTTTCTGTGTTCTGGAATTGTAGTTCTCAAGTCATTTTTTATATGCTGTGACCCACAAACTTCAAAATGACATCTGCTCTGATCATGTTAACAGTTACTTTGTACAAATCTTTAACATTCCATTGAACACAAGAGTTGAAAATGGTTTAGATACTTGAGATTTAAAAAATTATGTAATGTTTTCTTTTGAATAATTTGTTGTAAATTTTCCTATGGCTGTATAGAACTTCTTGTTGGTGGGTGAAGTGAGGAAAACCTTCCCTTAGTGATATTAATTGGCTTTTTTTGGAGTGGGGGAATAGATGTTAGCTAAGAAATTTTGGTGTTATTTTAACAGCTGTAATTACGTCCTGTTCACTTGAGAACTAAACAAGGCATATCAGGAAAAAAAAACAGCAGGGAACCTATCTTTTATCTCTACTTCTTACATTATATAAAAAGAATTAATTACTAAGAAATTGCAGGCAGAGACTTCTATTTGCAGCTATACTTGAGATGGCAAAACTTTCCTTAGTGTCCGACTGGTTAGTGCCATGATTATATGATCAAAGGTGGAGTTGTCTTGCCAGGCTAAGCTAGCCTTTCAACAGAAAAAAGTTACACTAAGAAGTAGAACTAGTGAAGAAAATGGCACAAAAGAGGGGGAGACAGGAGGAACCTGCTGTGTATGTTCAGGTATTGGTAATAGGTATATATGACCAAGTATTTTGATGAAGCCATTTTGCATGCACTGTATTCTAGTGCAATGGCTTTGCCAGAATAGCAAGTAACTGCTGATACCTGCTAGATCTGAGTGCCCTCTTGGTGCCTTCTGCTGCCCTGTGCACATACAAGAAGAGAAGTACCGCGTTGCATGTGGTACTTAATGCCATGGGTTGCTGTGATTTGGTAGTGGTTTTATGGACCCAGACACATGCTGCGTGTCTTAAGGTACCATCCAAAAAAGAGAGTTTGGGAGAACCCTGGCCCCTACCTCTATAATTAAATGGAGCAAAATGAGGTTGTTTGGGTAGCTCCACCTTGTGGTATTAGACAATATTGTACACAGACAGGTTGAGTAGAAAAATTAAGTCAAAGTTTGTGAAGGGTTTGCCATAAACTAGGTCTCTAAACTACAAATGTATTCACAGTTAGTAAAGTACAGTTTTTAACATATAGTAAAGAGCTTCAGGACCAAAGGTATTTGAACATCAAGCTTTTATTTTGCAACAGCAGTCTCGCCCAGTATTTACATTTTTTTCAGAACTTACACCAGAACCTGACCAAAACAGTGAATTTAATTCTTGTAGGTGATTATGCTAAGTATAACTCATTCCTTTAAGATAAGCTGGGGAGAGGTTGTGGGTTGGAAGGAAAATCCTGCAGAATTAAAACTATCTAAAATATGCATTAACTAAGCAGTGTGATAAAGATTAATAGGAAAAATATTTCAGTACCTTTTAAAGCTTGCAAAGCAGTTGGGTGGTGTCTGCTCTGGTCAGAAATGTTGCTAAAGCATGTGTGAACATACCTGAGTTATCCGAGCTGCTGATAGCAAAGAAACGGTGGGAACACTGGGTGCTGTATAACTGCAGTTCTGAGGAGGCTGGGGCAGCCTGTGCTACTGCCACTTTTCTGATAGCAGTACCTAAGAGAGCTAGATTAAAATCAGCTCAGGTCGTTCTGTGTGTGCTGAAGTCAGACGTCTGGGACTGCTGTAGTCAACCACAAGAATTCTTAGGAGAGGCGACTGTTTCAGTCTTGGAACAGGTACAAGAAAAAAACGCCCATTTAGCAAACTTTGCGAAACACAGGAGATTTAGGGAAAAGTGGAGGGTGAAGAGGGTGAAAGCAGAAGTTCCCTATTTCTTCATCAGGACAGGCTCTAGTCCATTGAAACTGATGTCCAGCAGTTTTTAGAAACAGAAAACCCCAAACATGCATGGAAAAAATGTGCTTTCAGATGCATTGGATTTGCACATCACATTGTCACAGGAAGATGTTGAGGCCAAAATCATGGTCCCAATAGATTAAATTCTTGAAAGGAGGGAACATCCATTGTTAGCTGCTAAACTCAGGGGCTTTGATAAAGCATCCTTTTTAGAAACTCCTGAAATTACTGATTGTTACATGCTAGAAGGATCACTATGCTTGAAGTGTTCTTTATGCTCTTTCCCTAAACCACTGCTATAGGTAGGATATAAGGCCAGGTGGGATTGTGATTTGAGTCAATGAAACAAGTGTTACATTAGACAGCTGATTGTTTATTTAGAAAAAGTATTGGCAATATCTTTTGTTTGCAGATTCAAAAAATCTCTCTGATGGAGTTTAAACTAATTTCTAAGTAAAGCTGCATAAAAGAATGTTTATTGGGGAAAACATTTAACATGTTAAGAGCTTAAGCATCAGGAAGAGAATATGCAGTGACTTAAAGCAAGTCTTAGCCCCTTTTCCATATAAAAAAAAAAAAAAAAAAAAAAGGACAAAAAACCCCCCACAAAACTATGTGCTCACATTATTACTTTGAGTTCAGGCAGTCTTTGCATACAGCCAGATTGCAACTGTTGAGGTGCAGCTCACTATCATGAAGATTTATAGCACAAGATCACATCTTTTTGTGCTGCTAATTCATCTTGTCTTGCTTCTACATCTCGGGAGGATGCCAGTAGTTTGATTTATACTGAGGTAACTGCTTTTTGCCCTTAGAAAGCTTTCTTTAAAAAAAAGCAAAAATGATAACGGAGACTCAGGAGACTAGCGTAACTCAGGAAGAAATTATAATGCTTTATGAATGTTATCATTTTTAGGAAGAATCAAAGTACAGTCAGTACAGGGGTAATCTATTCTGTTGATGAAGTTTTGAGTGCTTATAGTGCAAATATTCAGTGCCTTATCTTTATTTAGATTATTGACTGTAATTGAAAACACCTGTTTCATTTTTAGTTCCACAGTAAGGGGAAGCTTGGACTAAATATAACGGGTTTTACTACTGTCGGTAGATGTTATAAGAAATACTCCCATTTATATAAAAATAACACCGCTTATCCTATCAGTGATGCCATAGTGTAAGATAGATGTGGTTTCTGGATTTGAAGTATCCTGGCACAAGTTAGTGTTGTTGCTGTCTCCTGAGGATGCTGCACAGGTACTGTGTTAACTCTTTCATGGCCACTGCTCAGGCACTCTCATCACTGCCTGTAGATAATTACACCACTACACATCCTGTTCCATCCTCTCTCTATAGGACTGGATTTAGCTTCCACACCAAAGTAAGGCTCTTGCCTTTAACAGAGAAAGCCAACTCTTCCTCTCTTGATGCTCATGGACCCTTACAGCTAGGAGCAGGGACATCCCTTCAAGCACACCTCTGACTGCAGCATGTTGGAGGCTCTCAGCCAGTTTAGTCAGCTCTGTCAGATGCACAGCCCTTAAGCTGATTTAGGGGCCCTCAAGCCCTGTTTCACTAATCAAGTTCCAAAAAAGAGTTTACCCACTTTGAAATACTGCTCTTACTGGAATTGGTGCTTGTAGAGCTGGCTGAACGTCCAGCCCAGTGTCTGTCTGTAGTCCAGCAAATCCTTCACTATGTTGGTTTGAGTTTGAGGGGCCTGTCGGACTACATTGCAACTCACTTCATGCAAGGTCACACGTAAGATTATGGGATGGGTAGTTTTGAGAATGTGCTCCTGAAATTTGTCCTAATTCTCTTGCTGTGTGGTTTACAATAGTGCATTGGGCAAGGTGCTCTGAGAACTGTTGAGCTTTTCAGTGAAGGCTGATTGTCTAGCCAAGGCTAGGCAGTAGCTTTTCTTGAAGGCAATAAACTATATTATTTCCTTGTATTGTCTCCCTGTTGTAGAAGATAACTTTAGGAAAAGAGTTAAGCTTTGACAGTTTTCCCACAGCAATTATTTTAAACTGCGGGGCAAGCCAAATAGAACTGATAGCAAGGAAAAAGACTGTAAAAATGATTAAAAACCAAAACACACTTCCAATATGAAGATAATTTTTGGATTTGCTTGTGTTTTTAAGTTATGTAGATGCTGCAGTCCACTGCACTCTAATAGTTCATTGTTAATATTCTCCTAACTGCATAAAAAGATGCCTTCTTCTTTTAAAATATTTTTAATGCTGCATGAATTCATTTTAATTAGGCACGTAGAATGAGGTTTGGGAACGTCCAAGTGAACAGCAGTAGGACAGAGTGGAGAACAGCAGTTTTCACAGCAGAGTTAGGATAATTTGAAGCTTGGCTCTGTTCCAATTAAGAAAAGCACGTTAGGTTTTGAAATGCGGGAAAACTACTGTTTTTCTTCATGCTGTGCCTGTCTGCGAGTCTGTGCTTACTGCCTGGCAGCCTGGGTTGGAGCAGTACCCTGACAGCTTTGTAGGCTGGAGCTGGGGAGGTTCTGTGCCTCCCAGGGAGCTCAGCTTGCCAGCTCCACATCACCCATAAGCAAGACGCTGGGGAGCGGAGAAAGTGAGCTCTGGGAAACCCAACATCAAAATATGTCCATAGATGTTTTGGTTTTGATTTACTGGCAAGTCGTGAAGAGTAAATCGAGTGGGATTTTATGGAGGAGAAGAAAATGTGGCAATGTTTTAGCGATGATTTCTACTCTGGAATAACCTAGGGAACATGCGATTTTGAATAACCGTCCCTGCTTTCAGCAGCACATTTGATCTGAGGGTGTCAGAATGCTTCTAAACGTTAAGTAGGCCTACACAATAGAAGTATTTTGAGGAGCAACATGACATGCTAGTATTTATGATTCCCTCTGTCGAAAACTTAATTTACTAACTTTCTTTGTCCATGCTCTTGTGGTGCATTTCTGCCTTGTTCATATAATAAGTCTCGTTGAGTTTGGTGGCGTTTCAGAATAAGTGTCTGCTGTGTTAGAAGGCTAGAATGAAAAATAAATAAGCAGCTTTGGCATTACATACCCAGTGATTAAAAACTGTAAAGTGATCTATGCATTCTGGTTGTTGCTGAAAAATACACCATAATATTTTTTCATTTTAGTTTAAATTACTTTTATCCAGTAGAAGTAGAGCTTTCTGTGGGCATGTTTTTTTTTATATCAGGCATGCATGCATGCATTGTAATTTGGCTTTTAAAAATCAGAAGTGTTGGCTACATTTCATTTTGATTATAAAAGCCTTTAAGTATCAGAAATATGGTCTGTGTTTTGTAAGATAACCTTTCTTTCTTATGTATGCTTTCTTTCTTACATACAATAAGAAGGGAAGAGGTGGTGATGGGTTGAGATACTGCAAGATGCCAAAGGGGAGGACAAGAAGTGTTAGCATGTTGCAGGAGGTAAAAGGGCGCCAGTAAAAAGGATTCAGGAAGGTGAGCGATGCAGGCAGAGCTGCAGAAGAGTAGGTGGATTTTTGGCAGGAGACTTTTGTCTAGATTGGAAATTAGGAATGAACTAAGATGCAGAGAGGCCACACAAGCTGCAGTGGTAGTAATCAAAGTGGTAGATAAGTATGAAATGGATAAAGACATTAGTAGGAGGGGTGGAGGTTAAAGGGATTTCTTAGTGATGCTGTAGAAGAAAGCATTTAACATCCAGAAGGCAGTGGAACAATGGTTAGGATTGTGTGAAAGGTCTCGCATTACAAGCCTGAATGATCTTAAAAGATAGTAGAGTTGTCTACTGTGACAAAGAAAAGACTGGGAAAGACATTAAGACCTCCCAAATTTCTCTCACTTTCAGTGATGGAATCAGTCGTTCCTGTGCTTCCAATGGAGTGGTTTGCTATAAATCATTGTGTCAGTCTCCAGAAATGATAGTGTTTCCTCTGGGTCAGTTCCAGTGCAAAGAGAGATTAGTTGCTTGCATATGAACTGGGCTGTGCATTTGCTGTGGATAAAACAAAAGCAGATTCCAGGTCTGTCAGTCAGAAAACTTTGAGCGTGCTTGAGGGGGGAAAAAAAAAGACAGAAAATATTTCATTTAGAGTCTGCTTTGTGTTGTTCCTTTTGAACGCAATGAATAAGTTGTAGGAAGCATAGCGGAGGTAGTGAGCAGTGATACCTAACGGCTGACTTGCTTTTAAAAGTCTTCCTGGAATGTTGTGTAAAGCTATACAACGATATGGAGCCTCATCAGGTGCTATCCTTCCTTGAACTTAAACATTGTGTTTCCAGACAGTGACAAAGCCTGAAAGGAGAGACTGGGAGAGGAACTACTGAAAGCGAATTTCTATTTGGAAATGCTCCAGCTAAGAGAGAAGAAAGCTGCTGGGTCAGGAAGTGTGTGCGCTCCTCAGCAGTAGTCTGAAAGGAAGGGTAAAGCTAAAAACTTGCTTAGCATTGTGGTTGCTTCACTTACAGTGTTTAAACTCATTAAAAACCTCTAAAAACATTAATCAGGAAAGGCAATGACCCTGTGCACTGATGACAGCATGCTAAATTCCTGTGTTTTATACATTAGTCTCCTGCAGCACCATTGTCTTAGCCAGAGGTGAATGTCCAAAAGATAAATGGGCCACTACAGATGTATTTGTTGGTTCTGTTTTCTTTAAATTTGTTGCAAAGATGGTATGTTTCCTTACCTTTCCAATTTATGGCTTGGTTAGCACTGAAGTCAGCTATGGGACTCCAGTTCTAAAATCCATCACCCCAACAAATCACAGGGAAGGTGTTTGTTCAGAGCTGCAGCTAAGTTTTTAATCAGTTGCAACATGCTTTTCACAGAAGTAGAATTAGATCAGGTGTATATGAAACAGGGCATTACTGTCACACAGCAGTGATGGTTTGTAGATTTGGGGTGTGTTAATATATCGCATACTGGACTGTAGCAGTGACTCAGGAGGCTTCAGTCAGCTGTGCACACGCGGCCCACGCTGCCATTTAATGCTCCCTGAATTATATATGGTACCCACTGGGGCTGGTAGGTACAGCACAGGGCTTGTCCTTCTGGACTGGGAGCAGAAGGCCAGGCAAGGTCACCCAAAACGCCACTGGATGTAGAGATATTGATAGCTGCATTAGACCCCATGTTTTGGAGAGCCGCGTCTTACCTTGCTGCACAGGTCAGAAGCAACTCACTGAAGCCAGTACCTCATTTTAAGGTGGGCATAATTGGGAAATATGATTGCTCTGCCATTGTGAATTATCTGTGCCATTTGAATAGCAAGTGAGATAGCCTGTTGTCATGACAACAAAAGATGGTGAGGTGTTTACTTGAAAGTGAGTTCTGCACAAGCATCCACATCAAGCCGTGTCTGAAGATTCCTGTTTGAAGAACTGCTCTTCAGAGGGTCCATTCCTCCTTTAAAGTACTTGCTGTATTTGTGCGCTTTTACTCCAGGATATATGGAAGACAGCTTTGTGAAAGCTTAACCCAGGATAGATACAGTCTGTGCTTTTATTTTCAAAAGGCACTCTTTAGTTCAGTAATGGAAATCTTACCTAGACTACAAATAGCGGCATATGGAAAAGCCAGCCAGTCAACTATCTGCTGTTTATATAAAAGGAGTTTGTAGCGAAGAGACTTCCTTTTAAAATGAATCATATGGTAACGCACTTTTATAATCCTTTAATATCTTTTTGGCTTTAAAAGGTACTTGGGTTTAAAAGCATGCTTTATGATATTAATTTTATCTCACTGAGCTTGCTTTCTTGTATAAATCCGTGCTGTGGCAGAGGAGATATTATTTCTTAATTCCTTAGAAGTGTCTTTTATACATGTGTACTGGAAAAGAGGTGTATTTTTGATATTCAGATGGGGTAAACTATTGCTTTTCTCTGTGAGTGCATGTACCATGTATAAAAAGAGCTGTGAAAGTGCTGCATACAATTAAATAGTTACCTGACTGCCTTCTTGTTGTAATTACCTTTTAGTATAATTTCAGCTGCTTACTGTTCAGAAGGGTCTTCATTACCTTTCAGTTAAGCTTATGAAGAAGGTGCATTTGATTTTGTTCACTTAGTGTAAAAAGAGAACATTACATTGTCAGAGATCCATGAGCTGAAATACCCACGAACATTATTTCAGATTCTTCAGTCATAAGTTTGGTTTTGATGACTAGGTGTCAACTATAATGAAAACACATAGCCCACATACTTTTATTTATAATGTTTGTATTTCTGCAAGTGTATAATTGTAATTAAGCTCGAGGTAGTCAGAGAGCAGTTGTATGTGGGGAAGAAGTTGATGAGAATGCTTAAATAGGACTTGCAGTTTTTACACAATAGGGAAATCTAGCTGAGTCATTTTTTACATATACAGAACTATTATTTGAAATTTGAATTGGAAAAGTTCCAGTAAGGCTTTAATACATCTGAAGTCAGCCTGTTTGTTTTGTTTGCTTATATCACCTAATTTGACTGTGCTATGACCCAGGAGTTGTAGTCTACTAATCCCAATTAAAAAAAAAAAAAAAAAAAAAAAAAGGTATTCAGATATCAGAAAGAACTTGTCAATTTCTGAGGCAGGTCAAGACCTTAAAAAGTCAAATCTTCAGTTAGCCCTCCAAATTTTATCTCTGTACTTGTCTCTTAAATATTTTAATAATCCTTTAGTCAAAGCAAGAATGTGTGACTTGTTACTTTGAACTATGCAACATGGGAAATACTGTTTTGTTATTTATTTCAGCTAGCAATAATACATTGCAGATCAGTGTGAAAGGCTCCTTAAGTTAATAACAGGGGCAATGTCAGCAATGGTGAAGAAAGAAATTGGAATAAGACCAGAAAAGACAAGTGGCATGACTGGATTTGTCAGACATTTGTAAACATCGGTGGCAAAACATATATTAATCATCTGTTTTTCTTGCAAGCTTTAAAATTGTGAACTTTTGCCAATTTTCTCTACCACTCTTTTAGTGTCATACCTGATGAGTTAACTCTAACTCATTTCCTGTGTCAGTAAGACCAACTGGCTATGTTGGTAATTGGCCACATGTCTAGCACTGCTACTCCCAGATCCTTCCTCCTCCACTGCCTCCATTTACTAGCTGTAATTGTTCAGTCTCATCGGAAATAAGTTGTATAAGACAGAGGCTGCATTCTGGTATCTCTATCAAAGGGAAGTTGATTTTATTGGGCGTGCAGGAGCCTCAGCATTGATAAGTTTTTGTTTTTCTTTTGTGTAGCCTTCAACTCTGCTAATATGAATTCTCTCAAAAATGCTAGAGTTGTTTAGTGAGTAGTCTGCTGATAGCCGACTGTGTATACATTGATCAGTATAACTCTATCTGAGTGCATCTTAATGCATGTGACAATAGAGTAGATGACAGCAACTAAATTACTGGAATGCTGCTGTCCAAGCCTCCTGACAACGTTTGTGTCTCCCTGCTGCACAAACTCTTCCGTTTCCTTTATGGGACAAGCTGAAGGCTGAATGCATGGTCCGTCCCGCTTCCATTCCCCTCTCCCCTCCCTGCCTTATCAAGGTCAAGAAGGCTAGAAGGAGCAAGCTGAGCAGGCACCGAAGAGGCAGCAGGAAGTTGAACAGGAGATGGGGCTCTGACACAAACTTCTAGGTGCAGTAGCCACACGTGTGTAGAACCAGCAGTTCTGTGCAATTGTAGCTTTTTCTTTTTTTTTTTTTTTATTTAACATAGAACTTGTAGATTTTATGCCTGAAAATATTACAATTACAGGTAATCTTGATTGTCTCAATTCTTTGGAAGTCAGATAATTCGGTGTATGAATTGACAGCATCTTGTAACCCTCACATCCTGTCTTGAAGATCTTGTGTACTGTTTCCTGCTCTTGTTACTATCTCTCCAGGGATTCCCCCTCATATTTAACTCTGTTCCATGAATGTGGAATTTGGAGAATAACCTCCCTATTGGCTAGCTGATGCTAAGCCAGCTATCATTTTTTTGTAGTCCCCTGAAGCCTACCTTGGATTTTTTTTTTCCCTTGGAAGTAATCCCATTGGTTGTAAATCTCTTACATGGCAGAAATTCTCTAGTAGGGAGCATCTTTGTTCTTTCTGGTGATAGTAAGCCTGCAAAGCAGAGAAAGATTAAGAAATATACGTAATATATCGACATGTGACTTCTGGTATGTTCTCTGTGCAAGAGACCAAGATATGGACAAGCCAACCAGGAAAATAGCAGCTGTGTTGTTGGAGAATAAGCAAAAGATGTTTGTTTTTTTCTTTCTCATCAGGAGTAGCTGCAATGAAATGTCTGCAGCTTATAATAGGTTGGTTTCTGTTATGTGTGCAAGAGTTGGACAGGTCAAGTATTGATGATAGCCATGTATGTACTGCAGTTAGTGTCAGTCCTTCCTGCTGCTCATGTTAAATTTTTCGTTTTCTTTGACCAGTACATGCATTTAAATTGACAAATGTCTAAATGTAGAACTGAAGTGGTTGCTGAGAATTGTAGAAGAAGAGCATATCAAGTCTTACATACGTAAGAGCTGTTTCATTTGTCTCTTTTTGCCTTGCAGGAAGAATGCAAACAAATACTGGCTCGGCAGAAATCCAGTTCCCAGTCTGATTCTCATGACGATGAGATTTCCCCTCCTCCTCCCAACCCAGTGGTAAAAGCCCGACGTAGGAGAGGAGGGGTCAGTGCGGAAGTCTACACGGAGGAAGATGCTGTTTCTTATGTTAGAAAGGTAACCTGTTGCCATCTGTCTGACTTGAAGATTTACAGGGCAATCAAGTGAATCACATTTTGCTAATAATTTATAGTGCTTGGAATCATGGGTCAGCCTGTAGGGTGGTGTCCTCATGTCAGCATATCCACGGCTCGACCGTCTTCTCAGCTCATTTGCTGCTGCCTTGACTAACTACTCTCCCCATTAATTTTGCTACACTATTCTGTCTTCTTTCCCTTTTTGAGGTGTGCTGTTAATCTGTTTCCCTCTTTAATGGAGTGGGTAATTCTTAGCCGTTTTCTTGCTATTAACAGAATTCTTCAGTTTCTGAGTTTTGGCAGAACTTCATAGTTTTGGAAAGTGGCCCTTTCTATTGCTGCATTTCCTGTTTTTTCCCCCAGTCACGTCTAGCTCAAGTTTTCTCCTAACCTAGGTCATGTAGATTCCCTAGATCATTCCAGCCACATGGTTTCCATGTTCATTGGGTACTACCTAACCCAATGGTTTTCAGAAGTCTGCTGACTATATTGGGCCATTTTGTGTGTCCACTGTCTTTGAAGAAATGATGATTGTAAATTAAATAGATGTAGCAGGAGTTAGAATACTGCAGTAAAAGGAATGTTACTGAAATAAGATCTTAGAATATAAGAGAGACATGAGGGAACTGCTGAGAGAGGAGAAATCTTCTAGAACTTGTGGCTGATAATTGAATAGTTCACTTTGGGTCTCGTCTATGTTTGTCATTGGCAAAAGCAGATACCATAACACAGGCAAAGTCTTACCTACAGTAGTTTTCAGGTCTTCTCCTCAGTTACTGACATGAAAATCAGGTCCTCTTAGAAGTAATATGTAAAGTATCTGTTTGTAAGCCATTTGGAATATGTAAACCTGGCACTATTTAATTATTCCTTTCAAATGGAAATTTTGTTTGGGTAGGTTGCATTTGTTCTCTTTGAATGCTACTAATTTTTGGCTTTAGGAAATCATTGGCCGGTATCTCCCATTGGATGGTTCCCAGCAAGTTTCAGAGTAGCTGTGCATTCACTGTGTCTGTGTAGCCATACTGGCCTTGCTTTTGGAGGCTGAACTTCTAAAAAGCTTGATGCGTAATGTAAAATAGAGCTGAGCTCATGCTTCGCTATAGTAGAAGTTCGAGAATCTGTTTTCCTTTAAAAATAAACCATCTGCGTCAATTTATGATCACTGCCATAGAAAGGTGCATAATATAATGTTCTAAACCTGGCTTAGTTGCACAAATTGCTCCCAGGACACAGATCTCTCCAAAACAGAAAATCGCATAAGCAGTAAAACCTGCAAATCCTGCTTTTCTGTAGCACTTTTATGCTGATTACACTCTGTGGCCTTTCCTTCCTCTAGATTTCTCTTATTTAACTGCCTTTTTCATGAAAACGACTACCTACTTTATATCATTGATACCCCTTAGTAACTCCGCAAAATTGTTTGAAACTGGTCAAAGCTTTCAGAAGTTATTAAATGACAGACATAATAATGTATGTCCCATTTATTTACGGTGCTAGGCTAAAAATGCGTTTCATAAGGTGGACAGCTTCTACTAATGTGCTTTCGTGCATGCCTGGAGTAAATTTAACCCAAAGAGCTTTAACTTTATGGGAATACATTTTGTCAGTCACTGTTTTTTGGCAGAAAACTTCTTGCATTTGCAGTCAACTGTGCTTCAGTCATCCACGTATGATACAAGTTTGCTGGCTACCCTGGGATTTTCTGTCCCAGGAAATAAAGAATTAGCAAAGCTTTTCAACCTTAAAACAATTATGGAAGAATATTCTTGTGGCAGTTAAATAATGCTTGCAAGTACCCTGTATGTTTTAACAACATTGTAGTCAAACAATGCACTGTACTGTTAAATCTTGCATGATGCTTTAAAAGCCACTTTCAAACATTTTTGTTCAGTCTGTAATATCCTCCTTAAAAACTTCCAAGAAGGGGTAACATTTGTCTCTGTTTAATATGGGCTCCACGTGACTCTTCTGAAAATCAAAGGAAATATTCCTTCCCACACTCAGGTCACACCCCCAAGTAATTTATGTTTCTAATGGAACCTGAAGTTATCTTTCTTTTCTTCCTTTTTCAGGAATGATGCCAGTAAGCCCCAACAGTAGGATTAGTAGGTCTAGAGCCAGAAGAAGCAATACAGATCATTGTCTGTGTTCTGTCGCAAGGGCTGTTGTGATTTTAATTTCCTAGAATTAGCCGACTGAGGTTAAAAAATAATAGTAATTTAGGGGATAGTTTCCTGTCAGGCTGTAGATGCTGCAATGAATATAGAACTAGCTCTGAGAGGTTTTGTGCCAGTGCTTTGTCTTTTGCCATAAGCAAATGCATCCCTTGGTGAATCCCATGGCTATGTGTTTGTGGTAGAGGTTTCTAGAGCAGAGAAAGAAAGGGGGACACTGAAAGAACAAATTATGAAACAAATTTGAAAGTGTAAAAAGCAAGGCAAGGGTTGTATTAAACTATTGCAAACAGATGGATTTTTACATAGTAGCCTGGAAGAACCATTGGCTTGAATTTAGGTGTTGGATAGAAACACATCTGGGTCGTAAGTTAATTTAAAGGATCCCTTGAAGGAGTGAGCTATAGGATGAGTAGTGCTAAAGGCAGTGCAATGAGTTATGTCACTTGAGAGAAAATCAAAGGAGATTTAACTGAGTGATTTGAGCAAACATCTGGCGTGGTTCCATCCTAGAGAGCACAAAGAAAGATCTCTACAGAGGGTTATTTCATTGCTTCATTCCTGAAACCAGAGAAAGCAGTCAACACATCTGACAGAACATGTAGTTCACCAACCAACAGAAAAGGAACCTTGTTGCAAAGTGGATTATCCGCTTGAAGAGAAAATTCAATGATTACTTAGAAAAGTGATAAAAGACACAATCAAGTGATAGTTCCAGATGTTTCATTTTGCTCAGATGCCCGATTACTGTGACATCTGAATAATCTTTCCTGTGTTTTCTGTGTCCCTGTCCCACCAGACCCACCTAGGTCTCTGCTTTGTGGATTTCATTGCTTCAGGTTGTGACTAAGAAAGGCAGGTCAACATTATTCTATAATCAGCCAGGAAAGCTGGAGTTGAATGTGTTAGTGATTTCGATTATCTACTCTTGGCTTCTCAGCAGTAAGCTGAACAGCTAGGGTGTTTTTAATAGAGCAAGTGTTCAGGACTCCAATTTGGTCCAGAGTTTCTTCTCATTCCAGACCCTGTATTTGTTTTTTGGTTATCATATTGAGAACGTCAATTCTTATCCTCACGTTATGAAAACCATAATTTCTTACTTTCTTAGTGGCTTTATATTATAGCCTAATGTGGCTGAAATCAAACTGCGTCCATTATCTTGAATAATGGAATTTTCTATAGATTTCAAGCTCTATGAAGAAATACAACCAGAAGTGTATTTACCCTTCCTCCTTTTCTCCTACAGGTTATTCCAAAGGATTATAAGACTATGACTGCTCTGGCAAAGGCCATCTCCAAGAATGTGCTCTTTGCTCATCTTGATGACAATGAAAGAAGGTATGAGGTGTTTTATGATTCTAAGGATTCTATAGCTTGACCCGAAGACAAGAAATTGTGTTAAATTTTAGCTTAAGAAAGCTCCTCAGGGGTCAGAACTACTCACTGATATGTTAGTTATACTAGACCTGCTCCCCGCCACGATATTATGAAGAGGGTAAAATCACAAGCTAAAAAAGAGAACAGATTCAAATTCATTCAGACATGCTTAATATTTTAAAATCAGCTGTTGCTGTGGTTAGAAAGGACAAAGATTCTGTCTGCATTGACGTTTTTATTACTGGCAGAACATCAAGCAATACAGTCCTTCAATGGGATACTCGTACGCTTTCAGTCAAAGCATGTTCTCAAGTGTGCAAATTTTGCTCCCTCTTGCAGCCATTTACACAGTTTAATTACTTTGCAATCCTAATTATGATACCACATTAGCATGCAGATTTCTGGAATAATTAGAAGAGGACTAACTGCACATTTCTTAGAGCTTTTTTACCCACAACAGAGAATTCCTGAACAGAACTGCTGAAAATCCTAATTATACCATCTGCATGCTACCATGACAAGCACTGGAGGGGTGGGTTTTCTGATTAGAAAAGGCACATTTTGGTAAAATGTTATCTAAGTAGGCGTGAAAGGGAAAGATGGAAGGAAAAATGCTCTGTCCCGCACTGTGCTGATTGTACATTATGGTTATGGTGTCTCCAAACCATTCCAAATGTCTCAATTATTTGTGTCAGCCAAATAGGTTATCCTGTTGTAGATACATGGTAGGAGGGAAGAGATGTGCACAGTGTCACTCCCATGCGTGTGCTGCAGAAGGGTCATGGACTGTCTGTTTTTGCAGTCCTCAAACTATGGCTTTACCAGGTGTGTACTGCCTCTGCTGTCAAAAGCTTTTGAATCTTCTTGGTTTCTGGATTCTGCACTAGAGCGTATGCAGCTGGATATCATCTGCCTTGCTCAGGTGCCACATTCAGGCCTCATGACAAGCATAGAGAGGTATTGCTCATGTTGGAGGAAAAAGGAACTCACAGAAAGACACATGCATCCTGTTTTTGCAGACAGGATTGTGATGAATAAATAAATTGTCCTTTCTTTGTATTTTACTTTAGGTTATGAGCTTATTCTTGAAGTCATGCCATTGTCCTTATCTGTATTTGCTTGTCAAGTGTGGAGGAGTCAGCAAGCTGCAGTATACCATTGCTGTCACTTCCAGTTTGCATCTGGTTGATGTAGATAGGTAGTTCCGTAAAGTACATGGCATATGACTTCGTTTGGGGTTCTGTCCTCTTGGAATGGTGGAAAACTAGATGAGGATATTTGATTTTCTGTGCTGTAGTGGTCATGTTTATTTTCTTCAGTGCTTTCTACACTTAAGAGAGTATCATTGTTTCATTTAATTTTGTGGTTGACCATTCTCCAAGATTTAGGAGGTATTCAGGTGGAGGAAGGATGGACTAGCAGGGCCAAAAATTCATTTACAATGGATAACTCATCCTTTTTCTTCTTTGAAAAGATACTTAAGTTAATCTGTTCCATGGCTATGTAGCCAATGGAACTTGTGTTCCACTTGCTGCTTTGCAGCTGTGAAGGTTCTTATGTGTGACATACACCCTGATTTATAAACACAAAGTGTAATCTATTACCTCTGTGTCAAATATCCTGTATGAATGAACTTCAGCATGACTCCTTACACAGCTGATAAGGTAAACAAGTATATTTTTGCAGTGGTGTTTCAAATAGTTTTGTTTAGGTTTACATTCATGGTTTTATTTTAGATAGCATCTTTTTATATGCCTTGCTTAAAAAAGGTTTGCCATCTATCACACACATGTACACACATGCACATGCTCTCTGGTGTAAAATTGTACTGAAAAGTGCAATAAATGAGAAAATGTAACTGCATCAGTACTAAAAGTGATGGAGATAGTTTATCAGCAACTCATGTCAAAATGTGTTTCAAGAGTAGCTAATAGTATAAAGAACAGTGCAGCTGTGAAAAGTGATGTGGCAGTCAACTGGTTTCTCTTGAGATTTATCCCTGACTTCAGTAAGATCTTGATAAAACTTAAGTAACATCCTCTGTTCTCTCCAAGTCAGTGGCAAAATGCCTGTTATTGTAAGTGGAAGTGTGTTTTTAACTCTAAGGAAGCTCGTTTTCTCATCTGCAGAATCAGTAATATGTGGCTTTTTAATTGCATTTACACATGTGTGCACCTGGTGGATATTTTATGCGTCCTTTGTCTAGGACTGGTCTGTTACATGCGCACTGACAACACAGCTTCCAATTTACATGGATGTATCACATTTTTATTTAGAATTGGTAAGAAACTAACTAAAAAGTTAAAGCACTGTGTTTTAAATAGGTATAGTTTGGTTTTGATTATTAATTAGAGTATTTCACATGCAACACAAGTACCTTACTATATTAAAAATCTCTGTGAAATACTCACCAGCAGGATAACCATTGCAGACCTGTGGGAAAATAGGGATGCCTTGGGGTTGATAAGCTTAATTATGAACTGGACAGGTTAGTGAGTTGCAGAGAGTACATGCGTGTGTTATCGGTGTGCTTACACTGTGGGCTCATCCTTGTGTTTTGGCTTGTTATTAGCCCAAACTCAGTTCCAGTCTTTTAGGAGCAGCCTCATGTCTGGGTTTGTATATGTGCTTTGATTTGCTTTCCTTCTGTCATTGGGATGTTTGGCAAACCTTGGCCCTTTCGCTTTGTTCAGACTTTGGTGTGTCTGCTTTGCAGTTAGGATGTATTTAACAGCTGGCAGTTAAGCGTGGATTTTTCATAGTGCTCTTATATCATCCTGCAGGTCCCTAGGCACGTGTGCTTTAACGCTACTCTCTCCTCCTTTCCCCCACCCTGTATGATGGCATATTGGCTGCCTTCTGTTCACGTGGGGGTTTTGCCCATCATTCTGTGTTTCTTCCATACTCCACTTCCTTCGTGACTCCACCCCAAAACTCTTGGAAGAGAGTTTTATTAGGTGGGCAATGAAGCATGTTATTTAAACTCAGATGTGAGTCCAGCAAGATGTTTTTGGAAAAGTATAGTTCATACTGATGGGCAAACATCACGCAGAAGCTATGGAGCTGGCCACCAAGAGGATAGTTTTCCAAGGCAGAGAGCACTCTAACGACCTGCTAGTTATGACCACTGCAAGATCAGCAGCTTGGTGCCTATCTGGTCCTGACTTGGTGCCCCTGAAGCCTCACATATGTATGCACAGTGCTTCATAACCAATTCTTGTGTGACGGCTCTGGAGGTTCTCCTAGCAGCACGGAACAACTTTTGATGCAGAAGACAGTGCTGTGCACCCAAAAGATCTAGGAATTGCTCAGCAGCCTGTTCAAGAATGAACAGCCTGGAGAGCTTTGAGAGCGAACATCAGTGGATTTGGACCTATAGCCAGGTAAGATGCATTCACCCTCTTTTGATTTTACTGGGGAAAAGTGAAATGACAATATTAACTGTGAGGTATTTTTGCATTATAAGCATAGATTTAGTTTATATAGATGATGTTCTTTGCCATGATTTGTCTTTAACTTCAGTTGAGGGCAGAAGCCATCTTGTTTCTCTACTGTGTCCTAAACAAAGTCACAGTAAAAATGACTTAATAAAACACTACTGATCCTTCCTTATGGCATTTGTGCTTAATAAAAAGAACTCAAAAATTAAATTACACTTAGATGCACTTCTTGAAATATTATCTTTTGTTATCTCTGTAGTCTCCCTCCAGAATGCTGGTAGGAAGTTATGTTAGGTGACCTGTGCTATTGATTCTGATGGCTGAATAAAGGGAAGAAGCTCCTTACTGACCTTACTCCTCCTAGCTCCGACATGATCCCATGGTTCAGGTCCAACTATGCTCCTAACAGGCCTAATTCTGAAGGTTGTTAGAGTTTGCATAAACTTTCCCCCTTCTTTTGGTATGTGGCACTTGAGAATTTTGCATATGGGACAAATCAGCAAGGCAGGGTGCGTTGTATCGATGCCCTCTCTGGCTGTTCTTGTTCACTCAGCAGGCAATGAATGATTTATATCTATGCAAAGATAGAATTACACCCATAGCTTGGCAGCAATTTATTTCCTTTCCCACTCTTGGATTTCCAGCAGATTAACATCCTCCATGGCTTCCTCGTTGTGAAATGGTGTATAAAGTCAGAACTGGTGACAAGGGGCTAGTTTGATTGTCCTAATATCTTTTAACCTAGCAGTGTAGCTTGCAAGAATTTTTATTGGTTCAGCATGTAATGCTGCAATAGAAGTACACACCCTTGGTTTTGCTATGACATTGTATAGTAAAGGGGAAAAAGAAGGAAGAGAGATTTTATTTTTATCCACAGAAGGAAAATGAACAATTTCATCTCATCATTTCACCGACAGGTTGTTCAGTCTCCACTGGACCGGGGCAGCCACTGAGGACTCTGGCCCGAAGGGGAACAATGAGAAGGTTTGGAGGAGAGCTGCTGTGGGAATGGAAGTTGGACCCAAAGCTGATGATAGTCAAGGAGGAGGAGGAGATGTAACTGTGGCATAACCAGTGAAGGAGAGAGCAGGACTGAGATCAGCAGGCATGTCATCTTGGTTCCAGGATGTCACCAGTGCCTGCTCTGCTGTGAATCATGAGCTGTGCCCTTCAGTCTCTGTTCAAAAGTGTGATGGACTCTTAACCACATTAAGAAGTGGAATGGGTAAATGTTTACCATGTATTTATGTAAATGCTACGTAAAATTTATGTGTTAAGGCTATGTCAAACTTTTTCATGAAGGAGCAGAGGGTGTAGACAGCTATTTAATGTGCACTTCCAGACTCCACTTCTAGAGTTTTTGCTAATAGCATAACTTTTACAAATATTTTATTCTTTATTGCTTCTGTATAAGCAGCTGTGATGGCTGTAGCAGCTTTCAGAATATTTTTGTGTAATTTATTACTTGGATTAATAATAAATTGGTTTGTTTGAACAGTATATTGGTGTGAAAGTACTTTGGAAACAAAAGGAGAATTTATTTAATACTTTTGTGAAAATATCAAGCTCTGACAAAGGTACAGAAAAGCAACAAGTAAACTAAATAATAGACAAAATGGCTGTATTTATTATAGCAACACACAATGTTTCATTACTTGCGTGTTGCCTGAATGTCAAAGATGTGAGGATAAAGGGCATTTTTAAAAATTTTCTGTGCTCATCAGAGCCAACACTTAACATGAAAATTCGCACTTCTGTTTAGCGTTCAAGCCGATCAAGAGTTTTCTCAAAGTAAAAATTCTTATCTTCTTCCCAGTACCCTCTCAAACATTGTGGCGGGCAGACATGACTGTGATACTACAGATAGAATTGGACACAGGTACTGTAGATACCATCATCTGGCTGTTAGCATTTCAGAAAGATGTTCTGCGACCTTCTTACAAGTTTTTTAATGATGTTGTCTCCAATTCAGTCAGTTTTGTAAGCCATGATTGGTGCCAAAGTTGGCTCCTACAGGGAGATACTGGGCATAAATATACACTACTTGAAGGACATTAAGGTCCAAATTAAGATTTCCTCAGCACCGAGATACAGCAACATTCTTAAAATGTATTAAGGGTGGCCTCAAAGCAGAAATGAGTAATGTGTCTGTGTCTCCTCAAGACAAAACATCAGTATTAGGCTTAAATTGTACAAGATGGATGTAAACTAGATATGTGGTAATAATTTCTAGTGGTAAGGACACTTAGATTGTAGAACCTATGATTGTTAAGACAGGTTGGGCAATTTCTTTGAACATAATTTAATATGTCCTGTGTTTGGATGGGAGAAGTCTCTTAGCTCTTTTTGTCATGCCTGGATCCTCAGTAGTAGAAGATGTTTGTGTATTCCTTGTTTATATCGTTTTTTTCCTAATTTTTAAATGTATTTGAAGGGTTATCGTTTCTTCTCACATATTTTGTTTTCTCTATTGAATCTAATTCTCCCCATCTTCCTTGACAGACCAGGTTCCTCAGACCATTGACCATTTTTGTTCCCCTCAACTTTCTTCAGTTGGTCCACATCTTTCTTGTTTCTTTGTATTTTTCAAAGCAACAGGAGATCATTGACTTCCAGTTACCATGTGATCCTTGGAATCATTGGATCCTTTTCTACATAAATGCTACCTTGGCAGTGAGTCTTCACCATGTGTTTGGACAGTTGGTTATTTCTACCCAAACATAATACTTAGCAGTTGTGTCTTTATTGAAAGTTAATCTATTTTCTTGGTCCATTTCTTCAATTTATAGTCATTTTACATCCTTATCTTGTTTCTAACTGCTTGTAGATCCTTTACAGCTAGGTATGGTCTTCAAATTCAGAAAACACAACATATTCTGTCATCCAGATCATTAATGACTTGGGTACTTTTTCAGCGTAGGCATAATCTAAATTTGAGAAAAGTGGTTTTCCTTAGCTAACAGGTGAATTTTAGTTGTTGTCCTGTTGATCTCGTATTAAAACATTTTTGAAACTCCTGGTGATTAGTTAATTTCAAGGACATTATTATTACTATAAGCTTTATTCACTTCTGCATAATACCATGTTTTATTAAAGCACTGGCTGCAGGCCAGCTGGAAAGTTTCATATATGTGGAAGAAACCTAAGACGGCACCATTCAGGAGCAAGATATTTTAGAAACAGGATGCCACAGCTATGACATATTCATTACACATCCTGTATTTTCATTGCATTTGTAACTCAACTCCTTTGTTAAAAAACAAACACAGATCTAGCTTCAGCCTGTGCTTCACATATATCATACAGTGTGCAGAACAGTGCAAGAAAGCTTCCATTCCCATGAAACTGTTTTATTATTTCTGTAGCTCCAGGAGTCCACATTGTGCTAAAACCACGTGCATGTTTAGGGAGGATATTTACTCTGCCTGCTGTAGGCATCTAAATTGGCTACTGCTCAAAAACACCTAAGCTGGGAGCCTCGGGGTATGGTTTCACAATTGATTTAACCCAAACCAAATCTGAGCTGCTACCAAAGGAGGAAGTAACACACTTAGTGCAAGACTTGGCTGCACATTGCTTTCCCTGTTCTTGTTCTGGCATTAGCACCTGAGAAGCCACAGGTAGCCAGCTCAGCTCTCTGAGTGGTGTCTCCACCCTCCCCTTGTAGGGATAGTTTTCAAGTCAGATAAGTTCCTTCCGCCCTCTACCTGGCTGCAGAAATCCTTCAGCTTGCCTAAGGGAGGCAGTGGAAACGTGCAGCTGAGGGAAGAGGGTAGAGCAGGACCTCCCTTTTGGCAGCAGCAGGGACTGAGATCAAATTAAGGGATGGAAAAAACGCACCTTGAAGTCCTTTAGTAGTCACTGGACAAAATCAGATGATTGAAATAGGTGGTGTGAATACCTCTATAATGAGCAATTGTTCCTTGCCAAGAATGCTCAAAATGTAAAGAGGTAAGCCACTCAGAAGGTGAGAGATGGAAAGAATAAGAGATGTGAGAGAAATTGCACAGCGCAGCATGGCAGAGCTGGGGGCAGAGGAGTTTTTTGAGTCAGTAACATGGCTTCCTTGTGTGACTTTTTTTTTTTAATGTGACCAAACTGTTGGAGGGGTTTTTCCCCCCTCCTTTTTGAAAGTAGCAACAGGGAGTGGATGACTGCATCATTCCAATGCACTCTGTGCAGGGTGCACAAGGCGTGGGCTCCAGCCCGTGAAGGTTTGTAGAGGCGTGAACATGATCTGTGCTGGAACTCCAGGAGATGGTCAGCAGACCGTGGTAATTTGGGGATAGAGAGGATGTGTGTATACGAATTACATGTACGTGCAACGGGTTTGGTACTGAAGTGACTGATACACAAGCTCTCTGTGAGCGACTTTTTCTGATGTTTAGTCGTATTTGATGATTAGCTTGTTTTTTGAATTCTGCTTGTAAACAACTAAGAAGAGGAAGCTCATCTGTCAAATGAACCAAATCATACTAAACAAAAGGTTTCCTTCTTTGGATAATACCCAGGTATTTTCCAGGTAAACTGTCTGGCAATCCAGCCTTCCTTTGTGTCTTTTATGCCTCGTTTATGGCCTTGATTCAGCATGCTTTTCAAAAGAGCATGCTTAACTGTAAATGTGATTGTTCATTGACTTGCCGTGGATGTCAAAGGAACTATTCATGTATTTAAATTGAAGCAGATTCAGTCTTGCTGAATTGGAGCTTGCCAATGAGGAATACTACTTAAACTAGAAGTTATGGATTTTGGAGACAAGAGTCGTCTGGCAGTAGTGATGGAAATGAAACCAGGTAGAATTGCCCAGCCACTTGGAAAATAAATGATCCAATTCTCCATTCAAGGATTAGCTGTGAATTTAACACTGACTTTATTTTCCAGTGCATCCATCTCATTTACCCAAGAATTATTGTCTTTAATTACCATTGTGGTGCCTGCAGGCAGCGCTCTTTAAATTAGTTATGCAAAGTTCTGTGCTCAGCAGTCATCAGGAGATTGTATCTGCTTTACTATCAATCCCTCTACAGCAGCGTGACAGCATTCAGATTCTCTACTACAGAATCATTTTTGTGATGTCAGTTTTTGGCCTTGTAGATAGGTTATTCTCTTAAACATAACTAAAAGCACACACATGTGGTATTTATGGATATTTTTATCTTTAGAAACAAATACTGTCAGTTCATAGCTTTTTAGAGGTTGTGATTCACCCTCAGTGTTTTGTTAGACAGTTTATATTCTTCATCACAAATACTAGTGGCGCCATTCCTAATGGCAGTTATTTTTAATTCTGCATAGAGTAGTGGTTTACATATGGGCAGTATGTCACCAATTCCGAAAAACAGATTTAAAGCAGAGAAGTAATTTACCTAAATCCTTTTAAACCTAGAAAAAACAGCCTGAGACAAATAGTATTCATGCATGCTTATGAAAAAAAACTATCTGTATAAGTAAAACAGAAAAATTAGGACTGCCGAATTTAACTGGCCTTGTAAAATCTTTCTACCACTGCAGTGTATGTGACTGTGCCTTTGTGGGCTTCTTTACACAACAATTAGCTGGCAGCCATTCTGAAAATGCATTACTCAATGCTAAGGCTTTCCAGAATTAAACACAAAGGTTGAATAAAAAAATATCCACTCTTCTCAGCAAGTCTTTATCCTTCGCATCAGAGCAGCTGGAGGCTTGCTGGGAGCAGCAATTTGTCTCTGTGTATGGAAGAACAATGGTTTATTTCAACTATAGCTCTTTAAAGCGATGCTTCCTTTTTTTTTTTTTTTTTTTTTTTTTTTTTTTTTTTTTTTTTTTTTTTCAGAAAGGTTGTAGGTAACCTGTCAGCAGTTACTCCTACTCTAATAAGACTTCATTAGGTGACTGATTTTGCAACCTTCCACAGCTTTGAAAGCCTACCTTTCTTCAAGTGGGAGTATAACCGGCACCGGTACCAGAGGATCAACTGTATGATTAAGTTGCTTAGTTATGCATTTAGAAGGTGATGTTCAAGGAGCTTAAAGGAACTAGATATTCACATTGATTGATATACAGTGGGAAGTGAACTATCAACTCTTAGAAGGTTCTCTTGAAAATCCCCGTTTAATATTGTGAATGTTTCGACCTGTTCATTTCCATTACAAGATGACATCTGCTGAGTAACACTGTTTGAATAGAGAGACAAAACAGACCTTAGAACAAAAAAATAATCTGTAATACTAAGGCGTTTAGTTGTTTTTTTTTTTTTTCTTATAGAAACAGAAGATTGAACTTAGCAAACAGATGAAATTTCTCTATCATTCCAGTGCACTTAATGGAAATACCAAGTGGAACTTGACTGTTAGACTCCTAACTCTGTTCTAATGAAGAAAAGTCTGACAAACCCAAACAATGATTTAGTTCTTGTTTTACAAGTTCCTTACTAAAGATTTTGACCTGAAGTACATTGCATCTTGTGAGGTAACAGCTGGTCTATCATTGTCTTTGGAAAAAAGTTACAGTTGCTAAGATTTCAAGAAACAAAGATGGTCTTTGAATCAACTGGAACAGCTGTAAGAGACTGACACACCATGCACTGTCAGCTGCTTAATTCAGATATTGAGACTGGCCCAAACTGAATGTGTTAACCCTTTGGCACCATCATACTCCTTTTCTCTCTTCTTGCTTTTCTTTTAAAAGAAGGCCATAAAAATAAATTTAGTTTTCTAATTGCCTTTTGCTTCCTGAAACTAAAGAAAGAAAACACAAAGCTCTGACTTCTTTTACATTTATTCAGTTTTTATAAGCAATATGAAGACCTGCTTGTGGACAGATAAAATTTGCACTAGAACCATATAATGCAGTCCTCCATGTAGTGCATTAAATAGAAAATAGTAGTACGTATCCAGAAAATGGCATCAGATGCTGTTTCACAGCACTCTTTGCAGTTCTGTAAATGCAGAGCGTGTTTAGTTTAACAAAGCAGAATGAAAGGTGACTTGATCATGGTGTAGAAGGGAAAGGTGGGTGACAGCAAAGGTCTCTTTAATAGAGGTTTGTGAGATCTAAAAGCTGGTGGCTGAAGTTGGGCACATTCAGACTGGAAAAGTTGAGTTTTTGCTTTTTTGAGTAAGCAGGGAACGGATCCATAATTTAAATTAGCTCGGCATGTGGCAGATTTTCCATTGCATGAAGTCTTCAGATCAAGCTTGGCTCTCCACTGCTGCTAGTTCTTAAAGAACTTTCTGAAGTGCTCCATTATATTCTTTTTTTTTTTTTTTTTTTTTTTTTCAGAGATGGCAAAATGTGATGACATGAAAATTTATTTCAGTTAATGAAGAGTCAGCACTCATCTCTTGTGAACAAAACACTTGAAAATATGACTTTGGTATGCCTGAAAGCCAGGCTTGGGGCCTGACTGATTTTTGGATGCCTGAAATAGGCACATGTTTGGTGTCTTTCTAACCTATTGTTTTAGTTCAATTACAAATGATTGGATATTATTCAGGAGCCTCTGAAATTCTGTAGTCTGTGGTAGATAGCATCAGGAAGGCTGTGGCTGCCTTAGCACCTATTAATCAGTCGTCTCTTCGTGCTGCACATCATGGTTGATCTCACTGCTAACAGAGAAGGTGAAGCTTCCAGCAGTGGTACCACTGAGCCTTCTGCTTTGTCCAAAGTGCTTATGTGACCAGACGAGGAGACTAGTGTCTCAGTGCTGAACATTGTGTATTCTAGCCCAAAGAGCCACATCCGCCCAAGCTCACTCCTAAGTGATATTTGCGAGCAGTGCATGGTGATGGCTTCTTGCAAAAATCATTTCACTGACCACATACAACCTACCTTCTTGTGCTCTGTGCTTTTATGTCCTAATCCTGTGCAGTTTGGGTAACTAAAAGACTGGGAATTAACTAGAATATTGGCAATTATTGTCACTGTTTGCAGAATGAGGTTCAGTTCACTTTTCTGTCTGTGGATAAAACAGCCTGAGAAAAGTGGATTTGTATCATGATCCCATAGGATTTGGAAGTTCTTTGCTAATGTGAATGAATATCCTAGAATAAAGGCTGACATAAATAGAATGATTTTCCAGAAGTGATAATTGAGGTAAGAAGAATAAACTGCACAGTGTGGAGCTTTAACTCACATTAATGGGAAAGCACTTCACTGTCCTGATGATCTGTTTTGTATTTACAGTTACTACAAGGCCCGTGTAAAGGCTAGACCTCCTGATATCACTCTTTGAATTTGCAATGAAAGACCGAGTTTGCTGTCATTAAGCCAAATTCCAAGCTCAGGTTTCCACTTTTTTTTTTTTTTTTTTTTTTTTTTTTTTGTATTTCTGATACTCTGTGAGATCTATTTATCATGAAACGTCAGCTGTTTAAAGATTAGAAAGATTGGGAGAAACAAGAAACAAAGCAATATATTTACATATTTTCTGAATTTAATTTTATCTTATTTTTTGTTTAAAAGATTAGCAAGAAGACTTTACTGCTACATTTGAAATACTTGCTCATTTTTCCTGTGTTCATTGTCCAATAGATAAACTTTGTTCCAAGCCCTTTCCTCACAGAGACACATCACAATACTGTGAGGCGAATGGGAATTACTTTTTAATATCCAGAAACAGACCTTGGCCTTTTGACATCCTGATAATTCCCAGAACAGCTAACTGAACCTTCACCATGATAGACTGGATTTGCTATATTAAAATACTGTAGTGGTGCCATGATTCCAAGTCCCGATAGTTTCATCACCACAGCTGACCTGTGTTCCTTTCAGAGCTGCTTTCATCAGCATGGTTACAACATCAATGCAGATTTTCCTTTGCTTTTAGAAATGTGGTTTAAAATAGTGATTTGGCATAAGTTGTGTTTCATCCAAGTTTAGTTGCTGTTCCTTAATGGTATGTCATGTGTCATGTTTTCTTTCTTATTTATTAAACCCTGTGCTTTGACTGGAACTTCTTTCCAGGAATATAAAAGAATTATTCTATTATTGGACCATACAGTTTAGTTCCTTGACAGGTGAACAAGAGCTTTGCAGCACTATCAAAACCATCTTCAGCAATGTCAGTTGGTTAACCCAACATTTGGTACAAAAATATTGCTGAAATAAAGCTGCTCAATTGCTGAGGCAAGTTGTTGTGGCGTCTTTTGGACTTCATGCTCTCCCTGTCATACTCAGTCCACTCGCTGCTACTGAGTCATTTTCAGAGCAGGGGCTATAAAACAACCCTTTTTAATGTCTGATGCCTTCCGTGCACATCCTAATTGAGCTCTTCAGAGATTTTGACATCCCTGAAGTTTTCTTGGCCATGCTACACCATATTAATATAGACTCATGGTTGCGTGACTCCTAGCATTTTTTGGTAATACACAAATTGCATTTAGACTAGAAAGACAATAACCATACTAATTCAGTGCACCTTAGGGTCTTCCTTATGTCACAGGTTCTTTTTGCTAACTTCTAAGTGTTTTCATTTACTGTGTTGTTTGGAACTTCCTCCGTCTTCTGGTTTAGAATTCTAGACAAATGCAGCACTTTAAATTCTTCACTTGAATATGTTCCATGTAGATTATTTTTAATTACCTAGGCTATATATTGTTATGCCAGAAAATTTGATATTTTTTTTCAGTAGCTTCCTATTAAAAGAATTGCCCAACAAATGAACTTACTGTGAATGTGAGTGATCTGCATTTAGAATAGTTTCATTTTCAAAGGATGCTTTCATGGAAAACAAGGTTAAATTGTGTGGGAACCATGGATATTCTGCAAATAGCTCTAATAGGTAGGTTCTTTCTTCCTTCCTTCCAATACTTCGTGTTTAAACCAGGTTAGAGCACAAGAGATGCAGTGAGAAAAAGAAAATACAGAGTTTTATTGGTTTTAGACTCCGTATTAACTGTATTCTTCATGCCCATGGATGAAGTGAGGCACAATTCATGCAGAGTTTGTGTAGAGCTTATTTCTGGTAAGCTTTTCTACACTCCTTATTTATCAGTTGTATTTGTTTGGTTGCTTTGTTCCAGTGCCGTGGTGACACCCTCTGGCAGTGGCAGGATAATTCCATCTCCATTAGGGGACTCCCAGCAAATGATGAGCGATCTAGCTGGAAAGGCATTGGCATATCCTGTGCTTCATCTCTCCTGGAGCTCTTTTAGCTCAAGACTGAAAATCACACACGTGAGGGTAATTAATGTTGTACATGAATTTGGTGGCTAATTGATACAAATTAAAGTACCATCTAATAAATATTGTTGGGCAGCTCTTTTTTTTTTTTTTTTTTTTTTTTTTTTTGGTGAGCAGCTTGAAAACTCTCCCCTTGCACTTAAATTTATTTGTTTACATCAACTCTCAGGCACACTTTTCTCTCCTGGAGAGAAGCCTCTGCGCAGAGCCTTGCAGCCGCGCTGGCTGCTCTTGTGGCTGGAGCCTTGCACCAGGACAGAGGAGATGGCTCGCCAGTCCATTGTACCTGTGAAATAAAACAGGTTTGTAAAGATGGAAGAGCTACTGTGTGTGTGCCTGGCTACTGTTAATTTACCATTTTGCGTTGGTAATGCTTTATTTGTGCTGTTTTACATTAAGCTGTTACGGGTCACAGAATGCAAACCTCATGCAGCTGAAGTTTTTTCCAGGCAGTATAATGAGAAAAACCAGTGAGCTGTAGAGGCACTTGGAACAGTGAAGTGGGGTAGCTGAGGCTTGCAGAAAGGTGCTAAGAAGCACAAGTCCTATTAAAATAAATAATAAAAAAGGAGCTGGAGACTACTTAGTGTTTTTTGTTGGAACTGGATCTATGTCTCACTTTTGTAAGCAACTTCATACATGTCTAGAGTGCAAGCTAGTAGTACAGAACTACTGAAATGGTCAAGTTTGGGCGAAGCAAACTGCCTGGCTGCAACAGCGTGAGGATTTGTGCAGGGTAATTTACCTGGCCGCTCAGCAGTGAGTTAGCCCACATGGAGGTTGGTGCCGCTGGACTTCTTCCAGTGTTCAAGCAAAGGTGATGACTGCATTGTCAGAGGAACCTCGCTGCATGAAGGGGAAGCTGTGATTCTGAAACAAAAACATTAGCAGGAGCTATTCCTCTGTCCCCTAAGGACTTTTATTGACCTGCTTGGAGTGAACCCTCTCAGTTCCATAGCAGGGACTGAGCTGTCCTGCACTGATGACGGGGACTTTTGGTTTAGGGCATAGGGATTTCTCAGCCTCTTGGTGAAACGTGAAGGTTTGGCTCAGCTTCTGAAAGCAGCCGTCGTTGTATCTGCCACCTGGGGTCACTGTGTTCAAGGTTATTGAAAAGGAGAAGTATAAAGTAACAAAATAAGTAAGCAGTAAAAACACACTTCCAAACCCTAACCCCTGAGGCAGAAATTTAGATTTCCATAAGTATACAAATTACTTGAAGTTTTTATTGTGTGTGAAAAAAATGAAGACGTATATTTCAGTGAGTAAACAGAAGTCTGCTTTAACAAGCCAGTTTTGTATAAAGAAATAAACTATCACAAGAAAAGTGTTATCTCTCATAGACACTGACTTATTACAGTTTGTCTTAGCTCTTCTGCCTGTTGGTTAGTGCAGCGTCCTGCAACCGACTTCAAAAATCTTTGTAGCAGTATATTTTGATTGAAAAACACTCGGTGTTGGGGCTGATCTCAGACTTGTTTAACACTGGAATTACTGCACATATCTCAATTGTTTTTCATATTATTTACACATACGTAAGTGAGATTATAGGTGAGTAATATATATTTTACTCTGCACCCATCTTATGGTATTTCTTAAGTGTGCTATTAAACCTTTATCTCAGCTAACCCCACATGATATATTATGCACCCACAGTACATCTTACAAGCACTTTAGCTGAATTTTCAAGCTGGCTGAGCTTAAAGTTGTCAAAATATGTATTTATTTTAAAACTCCTCAGAAGGCTATATGGATGTAAATCTTTCTGTGGAAGTGCTGCATTGTGAGAGAGAAAAGGCTGGGAAAAGAGCAGCTCCAGATGATGCAAATGCTACTTCGAATCTCGTATTTACAGCATCGGCAGTGTGTGTGCTGCTCTGAAGCAGACGTATCTCCAACAGCAGCTGCACAGCTGCTGCCTGGTAGCCTGAAAGAGAAAGTCAGAGCTAAAGTAGTAATGCACAGCAACCGTTTTTCCACTCTTCTGTTCACAGATTCTTGTATAAAGACCTGTAGGTGAGAACGTATTTCTACTGCTGTACCTGGCCACTGGGTGGCCTCCACTAGAGTTGAATAAGAAACATACATCTAGGTAGTGCATCTGTTATTTCTTAGCCGAATATTGCTGATAGTTCTAGATAATGGGACTATAGAAGATATTTCCTGAAATTCAGGCTGTTATTTAGTATGGAAAATTGGTAAATTGCCCCTTTTTTTTTGTCATTCATAATTAGAAATGATGTGTGTAATTTACTTAATGATTCTGTTGACATATCTGTGCTTTCAATTAGATAAGATGTACTTCAGTTGCAGGTATAGCTGAAGGAGAATAGTATTGTGAAAACTGTATTGAACGTAGTACTGTTTCTTCTGTCACTTTTTGCAAATGGAAATCATGCTTTGCAGTATCAAAGAGTTATTTAGTCAGTGTACTGCAGAATTGCCATGCATAAAACTTAATTCAGTGCCTTTTAAAATCAACTCTGCATCACTGGCACCATCTCAAAGTAAAATTATCAAGCATCCTTTTTAGTTACATGTTCTTTAAAGCATATGTAAGGAACACGTTTTAGTCTTCTTACAAACAGTGTTCTTTGGAGTAATTCATTATGTATGTCATTATGAGGTCAGGATCAGAACATCATGTTTTTGTCTCTTATAGTGAGATAGCTTCTTATAGAAGGTATCGTGCTACTGTGCTCCTAATTGGTACTATATGAAGAATGTAAATTAACATGTTAGTTTTGATGTGAATGGTGATGAGGTTGGAAAGGCATCATTAGTATGCTCAATAGTGCAAAATAATACTTTGCTTTCCTTCCGAATTCAACTAGTTAAGCTAAAAATATGGCACAGCTGCTTTCTCTTTACACATGTGAAAATGTGTGGAATGTGAAGTAAGAGAGAGAATTGCAACCCTTTGGGCAAGAAAACACAATGTTCGTTGCTGGGACACCCATTTCACCATCTCATCATGTGAGCATCTAGCCAGGGCAAAATGGGGCTCGGTGGCACCACTTGGGCAGGAGCTGGATGCGTTGGTCCTCCTACCAAAGAAAAGCAGCAGAACTAGAGTTAGCAGGCAGTAATATGGATTTTGTTACTGTTATTAGATTCAAGATAAATTGCCAACTCCACTTGGAGCTGCTAAGGCCTAAGTTCTTTTAAGCACTGTTGAACTTGAACAGTCCCTCGAAAGCGTATCTAGTCCTCACTTAAATGCTGCAAATGGATCAGATGAGAGATTAAGACAGAAGTGGAAGATCCTTGGGGATGTAAATCAATACTTATTAATGACATATAACTGTGTTAGGTCTCGGGAGAAAGGAGAACCTTGGCTGTGAGATCTGATCTGTAGCTTGATAGGAAGCTGTGCAAGAGACCGGGAGAAAGGCCGGATGGCTGTGGCTTGATAACTGAGAAGCAAATGATGGAAAGCTTTGTGAATTATATTTATATTAACAATAGTTGGCTCTTAAAAGGTGCTTTTTGCCTGTTGTGCTTTGGGCTTTTTATTAAGAAGGGTAGGGAACCATTATCTATGTTTAACACTTTTTTGGATATCCTTTGTTACTGTGATTGATTAATAAAATTGCAAAGTGAGTATCTGATCCTGAAAGTGGATCTATGCAAACAAGCCCGTACAGTCCTGCAGAGCTCAGTGGACATCATTGGGAGCTACTACAAGCAGCAGAATTAATCAATATTAAACTGACTGCAAAGCAACATTAGATGAAGGAGCTCTGGATTGTGAGCAAAACAACAGAAAATATTGGTAGGAGAGAATTAAATTGTGCTCTTAGATAGCTCTCTCTAACTCGATCAGAAAGTCAGTTTTTAAAAATTCTAGGGCCAGTTTAAATTTGGCTGCCTATCATAGTTACTGGAAGTCTCACATAAAATAGAGTATATTCCTAATGTGACTGAATTAATGTCTTGTTATTGGAGTCTGATTTTTCTTATTTTTGTGGATTTAATATGCATAATTTAATACTAAAGCAGTACATTGCATAGATTTGCAAGCGTAAAGCTTTGAGAAAGTGTATTTTCCTAAAAGTCATTTTTTGAAAGTTTATATTCTTTTTTTTGTCTGTTCTTTTGTGTTAATGTTTTTGAGGTCTTTGTTTGGTGATTCAGCCCCTTGGTAGTAGGGTCACTCAGCTTTGCAGTCATGGAAACATGAAAAATCAGAGCATAATTAAAAGCAATACATTAAAGCAAATTTATAACAGTTTGCATTTTTAAAATGCAAATGAGATATGAGATAAGACCGACCAATGTTTACTATGTTGATTGGCAAAATCCATCTATTGTAGATTCATCTTTTGGAGATTTGATGATTGGTAGCATATTGCAGTTCTTTTTATTGAAAATTCAGGGTTTAACTCAAAAGATATTTTTCATTCCTGATTTCTATTATTGATTATAATTTCTGGTCAACTTGTAATCTGTCTCCATTCCTGTCTCCATTCTCGTGATGTTCACAGCAATGCTGCTCTTCCTTTCTCCTTTAAATCCACCTGGATTTCATTCTGGTTATTTTCTACTATGCTTGTCCTCCCAGCCCTTGACATGCTGCCTTACATCTCTCTTCCACTTTGTAATTTCTGATTTTCTTCTGGCAGGTGTTCAAGTTCAGAAGAAAAAGAATTAGCCCATGAGTCTAGAGAGGCAATATAAATTCCATTTTTATCAACATTTGTCAATTAAAATCTGATATTACCAAGCCTTTTTATAAATAATTTGACTATTCCAAATTTATGTGGATAGTACCTTGAACCACTCACTCCATATATATAACACTTTCATATGGCAGATGAGGAGAGATGTCTCTGTGAGACTATATACATTTACAAGTACAGCAATAAAATCCATTGACTACACCCCAGTGTCACACTCGGCGTGTGTATGCTCACACCTTTACACATGTGCGTACATGTAGCTTTCAGTGATGAACTTGTGTGTGAATATCTGATAAGATATAAAACTGAAGCATGAAATCTGGGCTGATCTCTTGAGTTGGTTCAAGGCCATATTCTGGAAAATGATTTGAGTTTTGATTCAGCCAAAATCCCTTGAATGTGTTTTTCTGGCAATATTTTTGAGAACAGCTGATCTTTCCACATATTTTCCATTTGGGTTAGAAATCTTAAGAGTAACCAAGATGCCACTGAAATACTGCTGTTTGCTGATCATTGAAAAAAAATGCAACCCCTGTCTGTGGTGCTATAACTTCAGCATTTTCTGTTGGTGTATCTCAAAGCTCTAGATGATAGATAATGATAATAAGGAGACTAAGTTGAAGTTAATTGCAAAACATTGCTTATTAGGCTTGAAAGAGACATAATAGTAGGGCATACTAATTTTTTAAGACACTGATTAATATAACAGCTACAGAAAAAAACTGGCAGTGAATACGTTTCTAGGGAGTTTGCAGGATTGCTGGTTTATGCATTTTCTTTTACAGCCTACACAGTTGGAGATAATTCAGAATCTTACTGTTTAAGACTAAGCCAAGTATCTAAAATCTTGTGACCATATTTAGGGATGGATGAAATGTTTTGGTTAAAATAGCTCACCCTCCCCTACACATGCCCATATTTCTGTCCTGTCTTCAGACTGGTGAAAGGAAGAGAGAGGGGGACCTCAGAGATTTCCTTTGCCTTTTCTTTTAATCCATCACCTGGGTGTTAATGAGCTCACACTGCTTATTCCAGTACCCAAGCACCTGCCTTCCCTCTTGACCTGTCTGAGTTGCCCAGTTTTCCAGTTACCGCGTTAATCCACAACTGTATTTTGGTTTAACCATCCCATGGGCTGAAGCTGGAGAAGCACTTGGTGGCACGTGGCGCCACCAAGTGCTTGTGCATCTCATCCAGCATGGTGCTGGGCTCTGCCAAATGTTGTCTGTTGGCAAGGGGGAAAGAACAGGAGGAAAATTCAGAAGATATGGGGATGATAGCAGGGCCTGAGGCTTTTCTCTTTTCTCACTGTTCCACTGGTATTGACTTTCTCAGTTACTGTCATTCCCTGTCCATACGGCGTGTTCGTCTGGATAGAGGCTGTCTGCATCTCTGCTGAGAACGTGCAAAATACAGAGAAGGCTCACACAGTTTAAAAATAGCATTTATTAGCAGAAAAATTAAAGGCTAGAGAAGGATGTTGGGTGGAGCAGTGAGAAAGCAGTCCCAAGCCACCTCTGTAATAATGAAGTTCATACAGTAGTCCTAGACAGCCTGTTCCCAGTCTGTACCAGGACATACAGTATTACCCAGGGCTGTGCCAAGAGCCTGAACTTCACACATCCCTGGTGCTCAGTAACTCAGCACAGCGCGTGCAGCTAGGCTCGGATTTGCAGAGGAAATCTAGAGGACGCTAGGAAAATTTCTAAAGCAGGCGAAATGAAACAGGCTTCAGATATATAGGAGGTGGATTCTGAAAGCTACCAGTGGCAAAATGGAAGATTGTTTTTGAAGAACAACTTGTCTCATTCCTGACCCCATAACCTTCCGTGCGAGCCAGGGGGAGAGCACTGATGCCAATCCAATAGGCATGCTCAGCAGATGTCCAAGGCTCTGTTTTATATCCAGTGATACTAAAGGTTGTTTATAAAGGCAAGACGTTATTGTTTTGAGTGTTTGGCACTGCCTCTCATCTTTTAAAGTTGAGAGGAACAAATCTGATGAGGTTTCCAGCTCTTTTGTCTCAGTTACAAGAGTAGGCTGTCAGAAATCAGTGTGTCCTCTCTGACAGTCATCCTGCACTTGCTTTACTCGTCATTGCCCTGATAGGAAACATCTTTATTCTTGTCCTTGGGAGGACAATCTCAGCGCGATCTCTTGGATCATTGAGTACAATCATCTGATAGTGCAGAAAACCAAGTCATATTACCCCTTGGATAACCTAAATGAAGGTTTTTTTTTTCCCCAGTTTATTGGGCTACAGTTGTTGGAAAGCTGCTTCATAACACTACTGTTCCCATGGCAAGACAGTGTCTCGTTTCCAGACTAAATGTTTATATGTGTTGATTCTTCATGCCCTCGTTGTCCATTAGTTAAAATAACTCTTTTTCAACTCTGATCTTCACCCTTACCCGTACCTCTCATCTCTATGTATTTATAAACTACAATGACGTCTTTTCTTCTACTTCATTTTACTGCTGTAAATGATTCAGACTCTTCTTATCTTCTTTTATAAAAGATAGGCTCTCCATTACGCTTATCATCCCAGAATACCTTTTCCTACATCTCTTTGAATCAAGTGAATCTTCTTTCTTTGCTTCTTTTGCACGTGGTAAACTAGAATTGTGCACAATATTGAAGGGAGATCATTTACAGAAGTGCTTTTTACAGTGGCATTAACACTTCCCTTGCTCACTTGGAAGTGACCCAGTTTATGCTGATACAGGGTGGTTTTGCTGTTTTTCCCAGCCAAGGGTGAAAAGGGTGGCTTACAGTTATCCAGTGATTTAATAAATTCAGATTAAAGCAGAAATTATTGCCGTAACTTTAACAGGCGTGGCCTTTCATGTTAGATTACTGCATTTCACTCCAGCTTTATTACTAAAGTCATCAAAAAGCATCCATTTTTTTTCTATGATACTCTGTGCAGTACCTCTGAACATAGCATCTTCTTTCTTAAAACCAGGCCTTGAAATATTCTTACTAAAATTACCTCTGGTCTTGTTCTTCCAATATCAACTGTTGCTAGTCTATTTTAAATTGTTGTCTTAAACACATTATATATATATAGTTTTTCTTCCTAATCAACTTTGCCATTTTAACTATCAGTCTACCTCATAACACTGAACATGCTTCCTTGAAGAACTGATTGATTTATTTTGTCTAGAATATCAGTTATCAAATAAAGGGAGTAAGCAGATATTGCAGTGTGTCTCATTTTCCAATTACCTCTATAACTTTCATTATTCTTCCCTTCAAAATTTGTTTTTAAGCCTTGCATTACTAAGGTTAGACTAATGGACAATCTATAGCCGCACAGGTTACCTTGGGGTGACATCAATCTATAGCCATCAAAGATGATGAACAAAGTGTGTTTTAGTTCAGTCTTTTCTGAGCTGGTTAATAAAAGGTCAGACAATCACAATACATTCCTTACTGCAAATCAGGAAAGGTTATACCTTCCTGAGCCTTTCTGGAAATGGATTTCAGACTGGGGAGATGTCTAATGGATTTAGTTTTCAACTACATGAAAACTACCCACTAGACTAGCTCCCCCTTCACATGCTAGTGAAGTAGACATTATTTTTAGAAATTTCTATTTCTAGTTAAAATAATCAAAGTGAGAGAAGTTGGTGCTTTTCCATTTGTTTTGAAATGGACTCAGTGGAGAAGTAGTAAGTCTCTATTGAGTCACTACCTCTCTTAAAATCTCACCCCCAACTTTCCTTGTTATTTCCTCATCATTTCCTATGCTGTGAAGTAATTACCTATGGAGTTCACTGTATTAAATATATATTGTATTGCATTGAGAATCTATAGGGGACTCTTCACAGTAACCACAAGAGCTTCAATTCTAAGGGAAAATTTTTGACTCTATTTCAAAGTGAATGTGATTAACTATTCTAAATATTCTGAATATTGTAATTCTTATCACTATTCACTTACAGTCCCTTTATGAGCATCCTAATGGGGTAAATAGTTTGCAAGAAACAAGACCTGCATAATTTTTAGAGCAGCCAGTGGTAGATATGTTCTGGACACAGCTGACACAGCTTCCGCTCCTTGGAGGGAGCAGTCCTTTTTAAAGCATTTTAAAGTTGTGCTTATTAATTAACTCTGGTTTGGCATTATATACTCCTGAACAGTACTGTCCCAACATTAACAGTCCTTTTGAAAACCCATGTGTGTTTTTTTAACTTCTAATTTTGAAAATCTTGGCTATAAGTTTTATACAGTGATTCTGTCTGTCCAGAGAACACTTAGCACTAGATCTCATCTGAATCTAGAACACTGACTAGAAAAACGTTTTCTTTTTATGTTTGCCAGTTTATTATCTTCTTCCATATTCCAGTTTTTGTATAGTTGAGAATCACTGTTCTTTCCAAGTTAAGAAATAAATCCTGTTAAAGAGTGCAACCATTCTGCCATTCTCTGAATTACAGAGAACATTAATAAAATTCAGTGAAATATGAAGTGCTCATGTTAATGACACTTCAGAGGCTCCTAAAATACTTGGAGCATTATTTCATGGTTTGTTTCAGAGTACTCCCTGTAGAGACCAGCTCTGATATGGTCACTAAAACCTGTGGCTATACAGTAGCCTTAGGAAACCTGCGTAAAAATAAACCACATCACTTGATAGAACAAAACAGTAAACAGGATATGAGGGCAGAACTGTATACCACAGAAAGCCAACGACATAAAAGAGACCATTAAAACAAATAATATAAATGAGCCTGAGACAGCTATAAGACCTGTAAGGTGATTAATGTCTGTGGTGACAAGTTCGAGGCATAGAAGGAGATTAAAGATTAAGTTAAAGGTAGCAGTGCTAACAGGCCTTTTCCTGCCCAGCAGTTCTAATTGTTCTTCCTTCCTGCAAATTCAGTGGGCAGCAATGTATATGCAGTGCTGCATTCTTCCCTTAGACTTGTCAGGCTGGTAGATGAATGAAATTTTTTAAAGCACTTTGTTCTGTTTTTTCTTCCTTTTTTTTTTTTTTTTTTTTTTTTTTTTTTTTTTTTTAACCCTCTTCTATTATCCATAGGGTGCATAGGTAAAAATTCAGAAGTGATGTGGAAGCTGTCCCTTTTCACGTCAGACCATGTCCTTCCCTGGGACACAGTAAGTCTGTGTTTTGTAAAGCAGCCTCAATCTGCTCAAACTGGTGCACTTTACAAAGGGGGGGCCATCAAGAGGCATAGGTAAAGATTGCAAATTTCGCTCACTTCGCTTTCCAAAACAATTGTTCAAAGAACAAGAAAAAACTATAGTATCAAAAAGGCCCAGTCTCCTGAACCATTAAGACTTAGTTGTAGTGTATCTACTGCCTTATTTGCAGAAGGTTTTAACACTTGACCTGAAAAGTCAACAAAAGAATCACCATCTCCCATCTTAATAAATTAAGTTCTATCTTCTCTAATCACTTCCTACAAACACACAAAGTCATCTGTTTCCTTTTGGCTTAGATCTTGTATACTGTTTGGAGGAAGAAGGTCTACTTTTGTCAGCACTCCTGTTAAATTTATTTGCTTTTCTAGTTCAAGGAAAAAGCCTATAACTCTGAAAGTCATCCAATGCTTTTATTTATTTATTTTGTTCAGTTTGATTGATATGTCTTTGTTCTGAGCACATACAGAATTGACCACAACTACAGTAGAAGTGCCTCTTGTTAAAACACTTGCAGAATATCCACGTGTGGCCTTCCTGTGCTCGTCTGGTGTAGGAAGCAACTTGACCTTAGATGAAGCCATGCTGAATTTAGAAGTGCTCCCTCATAATCACTACCTAAAATCTTTCTTGCTGATAAGTCTAGAGCTCAACAATTGTTCAGCCAAGTTTGCTGTATATAACTCTTATTTCTTAAGTTACAAGCATAGGGTCTCAAACAAAGATGGCAATAAGACGCGCAATTTGCACTAACAGACTTATGGGTCCTCACTTCCCTTTGCGCCTTGGAAACATTTCACCCGGCTCACTGGGCAAAGAAAGTCAACTGCAGAAGCAGTAATGTTACCCCTAGATATCATCGGTGTTGACATATGCAAATAGCTCAATCTAGCACTTGTTCATAATTGGTCATTTGTTCTTTCTAGCATAAATAAGAAAATTATTTTTTTTAAAGAAAGATGTTGATGATTTTTTCAAATAATTTGTGTAAATATCTTTAGATATACTTGTGTCTATAAGTGTACACAAATATATATATTTATTTATTTTATGTTTCATAGGCCATCAAGATTTATTGTCCTTGGTAGTAAATATTGACCTTGGATTTATCTCAGTCAATGTTTACCTCTTAGGCCAATAAATCTTGAGGTTCACCTTAACAGAAGTCAATATCTGCTTAGTGTTCAGCTCCATCATTAATATAAATATTTTAGTGACCTTTGCATGTATTAGTCTATTTTTTAAAGTCAACTTAATGTTACAAATCCTATGGCACATCAGTAATTTATTTTTCAGATCTGTTTATTCATTTTAAGAATTTTTTTATAACCTCTGAAATTACTGTCAAGTGTGATGTGGCAGAAAGTGTACCTTTTTGAAGAGGAACATGAGTGCATGATGCTATTTAAAATCGAGAGGGAAGTGGCCCATAGTAGCAGGATCCGTTTGTGCAGTTCATCATGCGTTTATCTACCAGCAGGGTATAAGCATTACTTCCATAGCTAGTTCTTTTCTGAAAGACATGAATTGCTTTTTTTTTTTTTTTTCCAAGACTTTCTTTGTATGAGCAAATCTTTCTGAGATCAAGTGTTTGCTTTTCTGTATCTTTCACTGAGTTTAGGGTTAGCAGGGACCTTTAGACCACCTAGTCTGACCTTTTTATCTCCTGCCATCTTTATCTCCTCTATTTAAGAAACACTTTTCGCTGCCTTCCTCCTCCCCTCTCTTTTGACCCTCACGAATAAGAAGTTTGTCTGCAGTGTTCTTGTTGTAGTTATCTTTTTAAATTGCACTTGATTTGGGTTGATAGCATCTCAGTCAAGACCCAAACTGAAGTGTCCCAAGGGCTGGAGTTTTGCCATGTAGATGGTCATCCATAAACACACACAAACATTGCCCTTTTCTGCCTCCGACTTGGACGTGGTCTATACTTGGGCATGACCATTACATCTAAATGTTATCTGAAGCCATTCAGCCATGGGTTGAGTCCCTTTCTAGCTCATGACTTCTTCCCCCTAAAAAGTAAGAAGCAAAGTGGGCTCAAAGTGACCTCCCTCCCCTTCTTCTGCCCCCAGGAACACAGAGAGGACCCCATGAGCTGGGCCCCCAGGTTGTGCAGCCCTCACCTTACCACAAAGCAGCCCGATGGCAAGATTTTTACAGGATCCAGGACAGTTACTTAATTCAGGCACTGTGCTCAAAATTCTCCTTATTACTGCATTACAAAGCACATATATAATACTTGCGATTACAAGACACTTCACAAGTGCAGATAAGAGAGATGTTCTTTGTCCCAGAATGTTCTCTCTCTAAATCCCTGATTCTACAAACCCTTTTTCATTAAATTATTCCTTTTATTTCAAGTATGAGTGGTGACTGTTCACATGAATAAAAGCTTGCAGGGTTAGACCTTTTGCGAGTCTATAGAAAATTTATTGTGAATGTGGAGAGATTTTTATTATTCGTTACAAAGGTGCACGATCAGGCTGTAGGGGTAAATGCTTTAGAAGCGTTGGGCTATGGAGAATTCTGATCCCTGTCACATGAAACAGCAAAAATGTCAGACCGTGGATTTATATGAATATTCCTTGAAGAGAACCAAATACAAGGAATTAGTTGTTCTCTTGTCCTATTTATTCCCCTTAATTGGATTTATTTTAAGTGGGCTTTAGTATAGACATTTCTGCTTAATTTCTTTATTGTATTTTGGAATTTGATATCAACACGAATAGAGCCAGCATGCCCTACATTAAAAAGTCTACTTAAACAGCAAATCTTTTGACTTTTTTTTTTTTTTCTTTGCTATTTTTTAAACTTAATCTAAATCAGTTCTCAGTTTACAGGATGAGTATTTTAAGATGCCTGTGCCAGAGCAGTTTGTAGTAGGGTATCCAGCTAGGACTTGGGGTTCTTTTTGCAGGAATTATACATAGTGATTTTTTTTTTCCATCATTGCTTTATGTTCAGAAATAAATGTCAAAGATGTGTTTGTGTTGAGATAATTTGGCTCAGCCATATATCAAGTCTTCAAGAGATGGAACTGGGAAGCATTTTTTCTCTCTAAAGTTAACATTCAGAGGGATTTGTATGCTACAGGCCATATCATCTCTGGTTTATGTGTGAGGCCTGATAGAGCAAGCACGGCACTTGGCTGTTTTTCTGCAGTGCATGCCTCTAAGTCAGACTGAGGAGCAGCTTACTGTTGTCAGTATTTGATTCATAGAGTTGTGTAAATGGGCAAAAAATTCCTTTCTGTCATGCCAGAGGCCAAATTAAACAGAAATCTGTGAGCGGGGAGGGTTATTTAGTTTTGAGGAAACAACATGAGTTGGGTGATAATGTACCCTTGCGAGTTTTTGCAATTTGGTTTGGGCTGAGTTTGTCCTGGTTTATTTAATGCCATAAAATACGATTCTTCCTGCTGAGAAATTGCTGCAGAAATGATACCAGCGTGAAGGCAAACACCGAGCCAGCAGAGCCGAGTGAAAAGGTGCAAACACTCCATGCCGTTTGGCGGTCGACTGAGAGTGACCAAAAATGTCTGCGTTAATGCTGATCTACCAGCCTGCCTGACGAATTCTTCGTGTTCCCTTTCAAACAGGCATCTCAAAAATGTGCTGCAGATATGCAGGAAGGCATATACAATAGTGCTTTTTCCCCTCTCTCATCCTGGCAATGTAATGAAAGCTCAACATAGCTGAGATTCACGGCCTCGCTATCCCTGTGGAAAGATAAAGTAGACCTGTGCACGTTAAATCACTGAATTTAATACTGGCCGCTCCTGATTTTTTCAATGTTTGCAGCAGAATGCAGGAAAAACAGAGTAGTGACGTGTTTGCAAGGCAGTTTTTTAAAACAGCAAGCTGATAGTAAATTAGTGCGGTGAGGTTAGAAGTAGCAGGTGTTCCTGCCAGTAATATTGCTGCGTGTCTTAAAGATTGCTTTGATGTAAGTTTTAGTGGTTAGTGAAGAGTCTGAAAGAAAATTACTGAGAAAGATGGAACAAAGTAATGCAACTCTGTCTGAATTTATCTCAATGTGTATGAAGAAAGTGTGCCCTTAGGTCTGCATTTGTACATTCTATAGATTTAAACATGCCTAAAAAGCTTCATTTCCTTCAGATCCCTGTAAATACAGATCACTTAAGAAAAAATATATGTATCATCTGATCTAATCGATCTCTATTTTCTCATTCTCTGAATTACTGAAGCTGTAACAAATGAAGCTGCAAAAAATGAAGCTGCTTTAATTGACATAGTTCAGTAAAAAGCTCTTACAAAAGAAGTATTTATTTTCTAAGGAAATTTTATCTCTGGTTCATTTTATTGTAAAGATTCTATCTCAAATGCTGTGAATCACAGATGAAGGGGAGTAATGATAAACTTAGGGAAAACATAAGGAAAATGTGTGGGTGAGTTTGCACATGTCTGTAAGCTATAATAGATATGCAAATATAAAATCAAGTGCTTGTGGACATGTGGTTTTGTGTCAGCTGTGAATTTTATTCATTAGCTGTTTAACACTACATCTATACAATTTTAAAAAATAATTCTGACTCATTCTAGATAACCTTTATCAGCTTTTTTGTAATGATTTCATTTACCGATCCAATTATAAACTAAATTGAATCCTATCCACTAACACAGGTTAGAATGTTTTTATTATATGCAGCTGTTTGATATCCCCAGGTGTGGGAGAGCACAACAAGGATGGAAATTAATTAAGCAAGATGTGGGAGATGGTTGCGGCCGTATGTTATGTGCTTGTCAGCCAAAGGAGACGCATGTCAAACACTGCTTGATTAGTTGCAGCATGCGTTTCTCTGATTTGCAGGAGGCATGCTGCTGAGTGACTTGGTAACTAAAACTGCAGAGGCTTGGCTTCAGTCACTAATCACTTCCCAGCTTTTTCAGTGGCAGGACGTATTGATACACATCTTACATGAATTATCCAAGGAGTTTCCCGATAGGCAAAACTGTTTTACATGAAGCTGATAAAAACCTGCTCTAACTGCATTTATATTTAGCATCTAATCACTAATTCTTGCAGTATCACAAATGACAAGGGCCACCAGGCACAGAAAGGAAAAGATTTTAGCCTAATGTCTTATACTTCTTATCTTTTATCTATTTCTGTGGTGATATAGATGCCAGGCAGAGGTGCTGTCTTGTGGCACTCAAACCTTTCTTCGAGGTGCAGGAGCTGTAGTCATAAAAATAGTGCATAGGAGCAGTATGTATGTGAGTTGAAGGAACAATCACAATAATCAAATACAATATAATTTTCCCATATCTATAGAAAACTCTTAGGAGTGAATCTTGCACAGAGTGCAAAAAAAAAGTAAATTAAAATAGGTGAATATTGGGTTCATGACCAAGTTCCTACAAGCACAATTAGCTGTTTCTAGGCATGCTCTGAATAGGAAAATTGATTAATAGGTAGAATAAATCTTTCCCTGTCAGCAATTTGCTATCCATAAGGATGCAAGAAAACCTAAATATATAATGTTTCTCCCTCATGAAAGACTGTCCTCTCCATCTCAATTTCAAAGGTAAAACAGAAAGCACTATTACTGTTTTGGGGGAGGTATTTTTCACTAAGTAATGTGAACAAAAGGTAATGTACATACTATGTTTTCTTTTGTATTTACTTATGCACATGTGAAATATAATTTACCCTATATAATTTATCCCTATGTAGGAACATTCCTGGATATATATGCTCCTGTGTCTCTAAGTTGAGCATCTACTTCAAGAGATAAGATAGTAGTGCATTTTGTATCTATCACTGCAGGAGCTTGGGAGCTCCTTAAATCTCAGCATTTACAAATATACTTTCAAAGAACTTCCTCTGTAATAACCATTTAGATTAGTGATCTTTATCAGTGCCATTTACAAGGGACTACATTTACAAGGGAGTACTAAAGTAAGGATGATGAGTAGTGCTTAGTAACTCTCTGGTTTAATTGGGATAGTCCAGAAGAGGGAGCTTGAAATTAAAGAGTGAAGAGATTTAAAAGTACTAGAAGAAACACGTTGTTCAAATATGGGAACTTCGTTTTGGTCACCCTTTATCACTGGTGGAATTTGCTTCCTATTAGTAACAGTAGAGATGTGCTTTGGGGATGATTATTATTTTTGTGGTGTTTTCTTTCTGTCCCACCAGAAGCAATTAAGTTAATATATTTACTTATTTTTTTTCAGTGTGGTATCCACCATGTCTTTTCTAGCATGTTTGAGAAAGAGACAATTAATTAATTAACTGTATGGTGGTTACCTGTAAATTGTATATACTCATCTGTGACTTATAGGGCCATTCTCCTCAGTTAGCTCAAATATACTGACCTCGTTTCAATTACACTAGAGATTAATTTGGCCCACTTTGTCTCAAGTACGTGATTTTTCATTGTGATAAGCATTTCCCCAGGTCATTTCTGGAATGCCAGTTCATGCAAATAACAGCTTTGACTTAGTTACAGTGCCCTTCTTTGCTTCTAATAATAATATATTTGGAGCTTTCTCGAACTAAAAGCTTCAATATATTATACTTGCAGCAATGCTGTATTCTTAGTGTATAACCTCCATAAATGTCTCTATCTTTAAATTAGAGTCCTGTACCTGCTGGCTAAGGAAAGAGTTTTCAATCACTTATCCTTTACTTAATAAAACAGAAAGAAGCCTGTGCAGTCTAATGTGTGTGTCTCTGTCTGCGTATTTATATATGTAGATATATATATATTTGTACATCATAACTAAGTGGAAACTGTGTTTTATTGGCCCAAGTTTCTAAGTTTTTTTTTCTTGTTTGTTTTTCTCTTGGCATCTAATTTTACCCCCCATTTTGAGTCTTACTTCCAAGATCAAAATCTTGAGAATACTTACAAACAGAAAACAAACTGACAATGATTAATAGAAATATCATTTTACAATGTCTTATTTTGATATTAGCCTTTTATTAAGAAAACTAATTTTGAAATAATACCATAGTGAAAAGTAGATTCTCTGAAGATACCACAGTAGAACATGTAGACAGTTACAAAACTTTAAAAAAAAAAAAAAAAAAAAAAAAAAAAAAAAAAACATTTTAAATGGGAAATGGCATCAGTCATTTTCCACAGGAATATTCAGTTTCAGCAAACTGATTCTTTCCTGCAGGAAAACATGTTTTTACCTAATTTGTAATCAGGATCTCCTGATACGCACAGAATTTGTTGACGAGCAGTGATACTAGCAATGCAAAGTTGGGATACAATCTCCTCGCAATTATTTATGCAGAAGTGCGCAGATACTCCTACATCTGTACACACAGAGCATATTTTCCGTGCATTATGCATGGGATTGCCTCCAGCTGGCCGCCTGACTCGCGCTCCCCTGCCTCCATGGTGCCTGCGGCTCTGCGCCATACCGCCTCGCCTCTCCTGCTGCGGGAAGCTCGCCGCCAAGCCCAGGGCTGGAAGGGGCTTCCAAGGGTGCCTCGTCCCACCTGCTGCTCCAGCCAGGTCCTCTTGGGGTTGGCTGCTCCAACAGAGGGCCTTGCAGGGCAAGGTTTGAAATCCTTCCCTCTTCTGGGCCTCTCTTGCAGTGCTTGACCATCCTTAGAGCAAGATGTTTCTGTTTATCTGATGGGAATTTCCTCTGTTCCTGTTTGTGCCTGGTGCCTTCTGCTGTGGTCCTCTAACACGGGTCTGGTTCTGTCTTTTATACACCATCCCATTAATCAGCTGTTGAGAGCAGTAAGGTCTGCCCTGAACTTTTTTGTAAGTGCAGTTCTAGCACCCTGTCTTCATCTGCATGCTTCAGCCCTGGACCATTTTGGTGGCCACTGTGGACTCACTCCAGTTTGTCAGTGTCTTTCTTACATGGGAGAGCCCCAGACTGGATGCAGTACTCTGTGCTGCCTTACAAGTGCTGAACAGGGGGAAAGAAATGATTCCTTCAGCCTGCTGGGTACCCTCTTGGTAAAGCAGCTTGGTCTACAGTTGTCCATTAACTAGGAGCTGTGAAAATATGTGCATCTAGCTGCGGCCTGGTATTAGGTCCGATGTGATCCACATGGCCTAACATGCACGCTTGGTAGCATCCTCTTCCACCTCCCTGCATCCCGTGTGCCTTGCCACAGGGCATCTTGTGGAGAATGGCTGATGAGTTTGGCACCACGACTTCCTGAAGGAAACGTGGGTCTTCCCTCAAGCTTGTAAAAGGTAAGCTAGAGATGATAGCAAGAGGCAGACCTGAACTGTATGTCCACTGAGCCCTGCCTCCAGGACAACTGTGGTACAACAAAGGGCTTAGCTGCTTGATTCCCACAAAAGGATGCTTCTGAGGGATGGACAGGAGGAAAAGAGGTCTTGGCATAAGTATGTACCATGGGGTACATGCTTGGATCTCGTTACCCTCCAGCCGCAAGGCTTGGCCCCTTTTTAGAGGATCACCTCGTACTGCAGTCAGCCATGGCAGATGGTTTTCCAGATGAAGATCCCTGCAGAAACCCTGTCTCTTTGAAAGCTATTTTTAATGTGTTGAAGATTATGTGAACCATTGACCTGCAGATATATAGAGAGTCTGTAAAATAAATTGATGCTATGCTTATAAAGTTTCATTCAGGTCGTTCACTGTAATAATTAATGAACCTATAAAAGGACTTCATAGAACAGTAAAAATGGAAATACTTCACAGAAACAGAAGATGGCAGTTGTATTTTTTTTTCTGTTTCACATGCCTCTTAGTTATGTGGACTTGTGACTTAATAAATGTTATGGAATTAGACATGGACTTTAATTTTAACCTGCCATTTAGAACGTCTTCTCATGTCGCATTTCAAAGACTCATGTGGTCATTATAGTAAAATCACTGTATGACTTAATTGTAATAATGATTAAACGTTGGCCATTATAATGAAGTAATTAAATGTTCTCAATTGTTAGTAGCCTTGTTTGTTGCTATAATTAATTTGTTGCTCTCCTAACAGGAAAAGAAGTTGACGGAAGTAGCTGCATAATGTTTTTATTAAGGCTTCAGTACTGACTCTCTATCCTAGGTACATGCCTGTGACACCACATATTTGATTATAACAACTGTGGGCTCCAGACCATTAATGTTAAACACCTCTATAAAGGAATCTTTTCTTTTACCTGTGCAAAGTATTGTTTTTATTCTCAATAGTCATTCGATAATAGTAATTGTTTCTCAGAGGTTTCAGTGTTGTACATCAGCAATGACATGCAGCGTTTTTAGGAACAAGCTGTGGATCAAAGGTTTATACACAGTGTGCACCACATAACACAGAGCCTCCAGTTTGTTTCGTGGTGAAGTACTGCAATTACTCCTTCACTGCATAGATGTTAATTGAACCCAGTTGTCGGTTTTAAATTCTGTGCTCTTTGTCCTTACAGGGCAGGAGAAGATTGTTGTTAGAACAATTGCTAGAAAGTTGTTATCTTTTCAGGAAATGAATCATAAGAATATCTTAGACAAGCAGGAGGAGAGAACAACCTCCAAAACTTCAGAAATCTTAAAATAGTACCCATATATGAGTTACAGCTAAAAAAAGGCGGAGTCGTTATCAACCATGTTTACTAAACTTTAAGGATACATGAGTCAGAAGGCTTTAAAACACTGGAATCCTCATGCTAGAGCAGTTGTAATCCAAGGAAAAGTTGCAAGTCTTTGTTGAATTATGCTAGAGTAACTACATATCTTTTAAACCTATCCTCAACAATACAGGGCTTTCTTTGTTTTGTTAGAGAGACAGCAAAGCAAAAAAAAATGCTGTTTAGCACAAATATTGAAGGCTTTCAGAGTTTGTCTGCACGATGAAATTGTTCTGATTGAACTCTGACAAATGATAACCTGCAGGTATAACGAGGATTTTCCATTTTTGTCTAACACATATACATTTTGTCTATTCCATTTTTCCTTTCCTGTAATGCATTCAGCACAGCAACGGCTGGAAAGAAATCTGATTGTGAAACTGATAAATTGTCTTACATAGTTTCCCTATTTTGGCCATTGCCATGGTCTGGTTCTGAAAGTGCTTGGAATCCTTGTTCTCTCGCTTTGTTTTAACAAGCTTGTTCTCGGTTGCCCATTGCCAGTACTATATTACCTACACTGAACATTATTTTTTTGCCTATCTCATATTCTGCGCAGACTCCAGGCAGCCTCAGTGTAAAAGCAGATGAGATGATTTATTTTTATCATTCACTTTTTCTCGTGAGAAAGTGAAGCTCCTGGGCCTGCCCTGTCTACTAGCTTCCTCTTAGCGCAGTCATTTATGTCTTGGCAAACGGGATATATAAAATGCTACTGAATTAAATCAGCAAAGTATTTCATCATACTTATTTTGCAATCAGTGTGATAGATTGTTTACTGGTATAAACTTTTGCAGCCCCATTGATTTGTGTGGAGTTTTCCTTCTTTGCATAAAAAGGGAGTTGGCTCAGCCTGTGCAGGTGTCAGGAAGTCATACAAACAACAGACAGCAGAGGGTCCCTATGATTTCAGCTCTGACAACAGCCATTTCCAGTTCTCCTGTATACTCATCTTCCATGATTTAGCCTCATGTGCTAAAACTTGCTGCAAGTCTTTGGTATCTTTGACCTTTCTGAAAAAGTCATTTGCATTTTGATATTCCCTAAGAAGACAGGTGGTATTTTTTGATTGAATAGATAGAGATTTCATGTCTAAACACATTTCTTATTCTGACTTTGTTGGACTACTTAACTGTTCTGTATGTTCTGTGCTGCTCACATGCTTCTCTTGTAATTTGTTTTTGAAGGATACTATCAAAAAGTTACAAATAATTAAACGTGCAGAAGTTCCCTTGGAAAACATTAGTAATGTCCTGCTAGTGTCTCCCTTTGGATCCAAATGTGGATATTCATGTACGTACAAACCCACCTGCAACTATAGTTCCAAGTCAAAAATTGTCCTTGATACCTTCTGATTGGAACAAATGTTTGGCTCCAGGTGCCACAATTAAGCAGACAGATCCTCTGGAAGGAGGTAGGGAAGTTGTGAAAAAATTACAAAGCCTATAAAAAATTTTGGCTCTGAAGAGGGTCAGAAAGAGCCCTCCAAGGACAGATGCCGAGCCCAGGAGGTGCTGGGTGCAGTGCATCTCTCGTGGCTGCAGTCTCATGGAACAGCTGCTGAAATACCAGAAGTGGTTGCCCTGTTTCCTTCCATCACCTGCACAAGTCATCTGGAAACATGGCAAATGATAACATTTCCATTTGAACAAAATAAGGAAATCCCTGTGAGCAATTCTCATTTACAGCACAATAATAAAAACCCTGGCAAAAAATCAAGCCCTTTCCATATCAGTTCAGCACACAGAATTGCTAGCACAGTCGATGTCAACAGCTAAGTAGCTGGTGCAGAGGCAGAAGACAGAGGCTGCTGTGTTCTTAGTGGTGCAGCTCAGACAGATGCTGAAAGCATCTGTTCTTAGTGGTGCAGCTCAGACAGAAGATGAAATCATGGTAGTTCAACATTGGGCGAAGACTTAACTAGTGATTTTCTGACTTTCTGTTTACACTGTAATTTAGGAACATGCATGTGTCTGTCTGCCTCTAATTATTTAACAGTATTTAACGATACTTTCAAAACCAAGAAATGCAATTACCTACTTTTGCAGAGCTGTAGGAGAACATGGCTACGATCTTTGCTTGATGATGAGATGGTTGCAGTGCTGTATTTGTAAGGGCTTCTTTTTTTAACCGTAATGGTCAGCAAGAGATTTTGAATGGCTTAAAAAGATAAACGGGTGCACAAGGCAAGAAGAAAACAACAGGACATATTTTGGCGTGCTGTATTATTTATGCCTTCAGTGAGTGCCACTTCTTAACTTGTTCAGTATTTGAAGCTTGATTTGTTTTCTCTGCATAGTACAGCCCCAGGACAAGGCTGGAACTGAATATGGAGCATAGGACATTTACTGGGGAGGTGGAAAATATGTCTGCTTATTGTAGTTTCATATTTTGGCTTGGGTCAGGAACAAATTTTTCAAAATTTCAAAGTATTTTGGCATGTTGATCCTTGTGACATTTTTGTGTTTATTTCAGCAACTGCGAATAAAGGCAATAAGAAAATTCTCAAAACAGATTTTACACTTAGTCTGAATTAAATGAAAAGCCAGATTTCATACAAGGACCTGAAGCATTCGGTACATTAGATGATGATAATTTCCAGAAGGATGGTTTTCTTTGGTGGTATTCTAAGTGTCCCAGCTTTTGGCTGCCAGACTTGTAGGTTGAGAAACTTTGAGGCTGCCTCTTGATCCATATCATCTGAGATCTGAGTCTGTTTAATGAATCTCAAACTGAGCATCCAAAACCAGAAACTCTCCGGCTCATTAATTGCTGAGAGAGATCTTGGCCTATCCATATAATAAATTAAGAACAATAGTTCCAAGTAGAAAGAAACATGACTTTGTGCTTCCATTGACAGTCATGATATTACTGGTCATTTACATTTGTTTATCAAAGATATGTCCTTGTTTTACTCTGGAGATATAAATCAGCACCACCATGATTACGGGTAACTTGTGTGTCTGTGTGTTTATATGTGCTTATATGTATTTTAGGCTAATGTTTGATGACGTATCCTACAAAGGTCTCTTTAAAAATCCAAGCCTTCATCTAATAAAATTAAGACCTTGTTGAAAATCATTGTATTTGTGATGGAAGGAGGCAGCAGAATATTAATGTAAAACTGCTGGTGCTGCCAACAGACTTTGGGTTCATTACACCTTCAACTGAAAGTTTTAGTCTGAGTTTTTTGATAAAACTATATAAAGTGTTTTAGAAATGAGATGTGGAACATTTAGGAGAAGGACACAGTGCTATACATAATTGATTGGGTGCTATTTGTACAGTCAATTGTTAAGTTATAAATAAAATACAGCTTTAAAACAAAGATGAAAGGCTGAAATTGTGGGTAGTTATTTCCTCTGCATTTCTATCTCCCCTCCCAAAAAAGTTTCCAAGTTTGTTCAAGCAGTCACATTTTGGTTTGGTTATTGATATTCACAGTGTCATGTCTATTTTTGGATGTTTCACATTGAAGACCTTATTCTCTGCCATGTGGAGTGCATTCTCCTCCAGTAAATGTTGCAGAACTCTTCGTACAGCTTAGTGAGGTGACCAGGCACGGTGGAAGGAAGGTCGTGGATGAGTCTCTGTGATACCAAATATCCAGATCCTGGAGCTACTGAAGAACAGGTTGGCTTACCTCATTGGCACAGGGTTACTCAGTGTCTGTTCTAGTTCAACACCTAACATCATGGTGCTTTCCCCCAGCACATCTGAACCTCTGCTCCCATTTCTTTTAGGCTGAGTGTGGGCACAGGAACCAGCTCCACAGCCTAAACCAGACTGATGCTTGTTTTCTGCCAACAGAGAAGTCCCTGAACTGGAGAAATCCCTGAACTAGAGAACTGCTGAACCCATTTAAGCTCATTAAAAATGAGTTTAGTGGATTTAAGAATACAGTCCATAGACTTTTCAGAATAATTTATTATAGGTCTTTGCATTGGTGCTCAGAATGGGGTGCGAACATGGTCTCTGCAGCACCTCTGAGCAGGCTTTTTACCAGTGATGGAAGTGTTTCCTGAGTGTGAGTAGAAATAGCACAGGATGGGCCTGATGAAACAACAGGGGCAAAAAGTATCATCTTAGTATGGGTCTAAGCATCCCTTGCAGGTACTCCGGAGCAGCGGGAGGTGCTTGGGTTCAGGTCTCCCACTTCTCCTGTGAGTGGTACTGACCCAGAGCAATGGTACTCCGTCTCAGCCATGGAAGCAAAAACATTCTGGCTGCTTAAGAGGAAAGACATGACCAATTTGAACTTAGGAGTGAAACATTTCCTAGAACTGAGCCTGAATAAATTCTGGAACAGATGAACAGGAAATAAGCTAATAATGGGATTTTACAATATGCATTTCCCATATAAGGCATTGAAATGCAACATGGGTTTGTTGCTGATCTTCTGGCTATTTTGATGAAAATGTCACGTTTCTCCACTGTTTGCACTCCTTTACGTTTTTGAGGAATTTGCTCCATTCCAAGGGTTTCATCTCACCTCCCTCATTGGTGGTCCACAAATGGACCATTCCCACTCCGGACCAGCAAAGAGCGTGGTTAACAACTCCGCCTGGCTGCCTTTTGTTTGTGTGGGGGAGCTATTTCCTTTAGCCCTTGCTACTGATGCATAGGAAGGGGAAGAGAGGTGGGGATCACCCATCTCAGTGCTGTTCGTGCGTCTGAAAATAAGTTCCCCAAAACCCCGGTGTGGAGAGAGGAAGCCCTGGCTCCAGGGAGCCTGCTGTCTCCCTCAATAAACAAAGGACTGGGTTTGGGCAAGTTGCCCAAAGTGTTGGTGCAGGGTGCATTCTCGTCCTTACTGCTCTGCCTGGCCTTTTAAGGATATGTGACAGTATGCTTAAGAACACAGTAAGGTGTGTAATTCAGCAGTGATTAATGAGGGAAAGGCTCTTCTCTAGCTTCAGCGTTTCTATAGCATTGGTCGGATTCCCTTCTCACTAGTAACTCGCTAAAGTGCAACTAAGATTTTCAGTTTGGCCTCCCGTCTCCTGCGCTGTCAGTGTAGTCTCTTGCCAGCTCTTATCCTACGTTAATTTAGAGCCATCTACCTTTCCAAACGTTCTCTGCATTGTGGAACAGGTTTTGCTTGTGAATGTGAGGCCAGATGTTCAGAAGAGCAGAGCTCCCGTTTAGGCATCTAGCAATTACTGCTGTGACACATACTGATTGCAGCTGAAAATATGAAATCTGTCTGCTTAGACAGTAAAATATTCAAGCTGGCTAGTTTGTGTAATGCTGTAAGAAGTGGCCTATGTGCATATAATTCAGGAGTTCTTTCAAAATAGCATGCACTGAATCATGGCCTCAGTTTTAAACCACAGCTTGTGCCAAACTAGTTATTTTGGTTTCTTGCCAAGCAGGGGTTCTCTTACAACTAACATTTTCCTTTTCTTTTTCTGCCCTATCTCTTCATGAAGGCTTAATGCAACAATGACTGTAGGTCTACTGGCTAGATAAGAAATAAGTCTGATTTGTTAACAATTTTTTTCTTTCCTTTTCCAGTGACATATTTGATGCCATGTTTCCCGTTACACACATCGCAGGAGAAACGGTCATACAACAGGGTAATCCTTCACCTCTTATTTACCCTTGCATGTTTGCTTAGACTGATTCACATCTCTTCATCTGAGAGTTCACCCTCTTTGCTTAATGGGAAGAATGACCATATTCCAAGAGCTTGTAAGTGTTGGGCTATATCATAAATTCATTGATGTAGCCACAATCTTTTGCTCACATTCTTCTCTAATATATGTTCACAATCTTCTCTAATATATATAGAGCTCTCCAGCAAAACCACACTGATAGATCTCCAGGGTTTCAAACTGCTATGGTTAAATATAGATAAGTAGTATTTCAAATTAAAATGTCCATTCCTCAACTTAAAATATTCAGGAAGCACAGCTCAGAATGCGTAAGGGTGGCACAGGGTAGCTGAGAGTAATTAGAGATGGAAAACATTTTTGCAGATGTTGGGAATATTCAACACCTCATTGTGCTGTATCATAGTTATCACACTTGGCAACTTACCTGCATGCCTGCAGCATGTTGTGGAGGACTTCAGTACCTTCAGGATATACTAAAGCCTCTTGCTTGTTTACATTGAATAAAGTGTTAGATCAATCAAAAGAGATAAATTAATGCAATTCAAAAATACTAATAGGAAGAAATGATAGTGATAGTTTGATTTATGAAGGAAAGTAGGTAAGGATGTTTCAGAAAATGAGTCTCCCTGTAAGTAATTTGGTGTACAAACCTGTGCAAATATGTACAGATTTAAATATGGAGACAGGAAATAAGTGACTAGTTTAGCAGACCTTCAGGAAACATTCACCGTTTATATTTTGCTTCCAGGTGATGAAGGAGACAACTTCTACGTGATTGACCAAGGCGAAGTGGATGTAAGTACACAGTTACGATCTGATGCTTATTTTGATTTTGCGTAATAAACTTTTATGCACTGGCACATAACTTTATCCAGCCATGTTCTGTGGTTCTGTCTCCTTTGTTCTTGAAATAGATTTCACAGGATTGGTCTCATTACTTCGCTTTTGTTGTGTTAAGTCATTTGTGCATAATTTTATAATTGGCATGTTTTACATCCTAACTTATTTGTCCATTCCAGGCAGGAAAATATGGTATCAAAAACAAGCAAATGACATTATCTTCAGAACCCTAACCACACCTGGAGGTGTGCAGTCTTTGGCAGAACAGGCCACCATGCTGGAATGCACCCGAGGGTTCAGATCAACCATAAGGAAAATATTTTCTTTAATCAGTTAGCTTAGCTCATGTGTTTTTTTTTCTTCCAAATTGAGATACAGCCTGAGGCAGCTAGTTTCATCTTAGAAACCTTAATTTGCTTTTAAAATTAGATCCAAATATACGAACAATGCAGCATATTAATAAAGCAAGGATTATTATAAGTGTAAAGTGATCTGTTAGACCACAAAGTGTTTAAGGGAGTATGTGGTGGTTTAATCAGCAAGTCTTTGAAATACAGCTTTCTTCCGAAACTGCCTTCCAAATTGTAATCTGTTCACCTCTTATCATATTTATGCTGTATGAAACTGACCCTTTTGCAGTTTTGCTGCAAGTTTCTCATTTGACAGAATTCTCTACACACATCTTTCCTACCAAGAGTTGTTGGGTAGGACAGGTTTGCTCATTAGCAACTGCTCCTCAAATGCCCAGATGGCTTTTGTCTGGAATACTTAAAGGAGAAAGTGATTTATTTTAAATCCAGGCAGGAGGCATACAGTTATTTTAGTGAAAGTTAATTTTTTTTTAGAAGTCTCTTTGTGTCCGGAGACCATCTAATTGGTATTGTTGGGAATTGAGAAACTTCACATGCTGCCTCTGCCTCTGGAAGCTGCTTCTCAGGAAATCTGCCTGACTCACTGTTCCTATCAGGCATACCTCTCAACAGCAAACATTGCCACATCCACAGTGCCATAAAATAAAAGAACAATATTTATAGAACAGTGCTAAAATTTAGTTTTAAAATAATTGGTTCAGGCCCGATACTGAGCTTAATGACTTCACTGGCTTTGAATCAGACCCACAAACATACACAAATGCACTATTGAAGTTATAGATTAGTCTTCTTTAAAAACAATTTGCCTTCACTGAAAGCCTTTAGGAAAGTGTTCTTCAATGTTTGGCTCAAGAACAGAGGGGGTCCGAATGACCTAAGAAAACAATTTCAAAACACTTGCAATTAATTGCAACAAAAGATATCTTCCACATGCACACATCATTTTTACACACAAAGCACTGACAAAATGGGGAAAATAAATGTCCAGGGCCTAGTTTAGTATCTGCTTGTAAAACCATCATGCAAGGTGCTTTGTGGATTTTCTGTAACTGGTGGTTGCCTCTAGTGGCCAAGGTGGCCTTATCTCTGCAGATGTTGAGAAGTACTCGCTTAGAGCACCAGTGGCTGTATTCTCTGTCAGGTAAGATAGCACCTTAGTTTCCTTCCCTGGTAAATCCTGACACCTACTCAAAAACACTGTTACTACATCATGCTAGTTGTATATCAGAGGTTCTGCTTGTTTTTTAAGAATAAAGTTGAAATTCTTTCAGAAATAATCTTGACCAGAAATGGTCTGAGACATGTGTCCAGATCATTTTTCACTGATGATTTCTTGAGTTCATTGAAGTCTAATGCAGAATAATATTGCATTTCCCAGAATGTTTCAAGGGCCTTTGAGGTTTCTGAGGCAGGATTTGGGGTAAAACTTGAAAAATAACTAGAGCAACAAAGTAGCCTCATTGCCACTGCAATGCAAGTACCTATAGGCTCTTAAGCTGTACAGATGTTTTTGAAAACTTTTTCCTAGACCCCTGGTATGACAGGCTGGCAAGCAAGCAGGTGAGCAATCCTGTTGACTTCTGTGGGACTCACGTTTAGAATTAACTGATCTCAGGAGTGCTTTCCTGATCAAAGAAAGGACCACTCATTGTTTGCTAAAGAGTGTAGTGCACAGCTTTGTTTTATGCTGTTAGAGTTGAAGGCAGAAGCTCTCTTTGTATTCTGATTAGTTTGCAGTTCTCCGGTCAATTAAATAAGATACGGGATATTCAGTTTTCCTGCCTCGTCTGAGAGATTTCCAAAGATTTCTAAGAAAAAAAGAAATTTCTGGATTTCTTTGAATAGATCACACCTTCATGTTCCCAAGCATTCTCAACCCCTACTCCCCTCATTGCTAAAAGCAGCGTGTAGCTCCTAGGAGAATGATCAAAGTGGAAAGATCTACAACGTCATCCTGACACTTCCCAGATCCATGGATGGGCAGTTTTCTGATGTGAGCAGTGGGACAAACACATCCTAACAAGACTTGGGAGATGTCATTTTGACTGTGCTTATTCCAGGAACAGCCAAAGCTCCTGACTCTTTATGTCTTGACAAACTCTTCTGTGATCAACTATCATGATGTCCTCCTTCAACATCCTCCTTCCTTCATCCTGGTGGAGCTAACAGCTGCAGTCCCATCTCAGCTGGGTTTTCTCTCTGTCCTAAGCCTTGCCTACATCTTCAGCCAAAAAAACCCTGAATTCTTTTGTGAGTTACTGTGGAAGACACAAGAAATACTCAGTCATCCAGGAGCAAGTTGCAAGTACACCATGGGAGCTACAGAAGTTACTTATGGAAATTACCTTTGCTGTGAAGCATGCAGAGAAACAAGCCCTTTCCCCCATAGATTAAAACTTGTACCAGGGCAGTTGGTGCTGAGCAGCTCATGCCCAGTAACTTGCTTGTGTATAAGGCAGCAGCTCCCAGCCCCCATGGGTGTGCACTGACAACTGTAAATATCGTGCTCCCCAGAAAAAAAGTTCTTCCACTTTCTGGGCAGCAGTGCTAAAATCCATGTTGTCTGAAGAAAATCCAGACCACTAGTAACTGAGCTGCAGTTCATTTAAGCCTTGCCAGATTCTTTTTTGGCATGCTTCCACTCTTCTCCAAGAAAAAAAAAAGCTACTTGGAGAGTAGACAATTGACCCCGAGACTTAAAGCCTCAAGCCATTTTCTGCCTAGTTCAGCTGGTGTTGGCATATGCATTGAGGCTTTTAACCCCTGGCCAGGCTGTGCTTTCATCATTTCCTTGATCTGCACAGAAGTGTCAGGTATACCCGGACTGTGGATTCAAGGAGCAATTTACTCTGAGCAACCAGGTTTTCCATACACATGCAAAGATACATGTAAAGGAAATCGCAGTTGCCATCATAAAATTTCCATCCCCTGGAAGAAAGTCAGGGCAAAACTAAAATAAAATCTATCAACCAAGCAAAAAAACAACCAACCAACCAAACAGAAACTACCAATAAAATGGGAATAACTAAAGCAGCAAATAGTGTTTTGAGTTAGGAAAAAACATTCTAAAGTAATTTACTGTTAGTCTTGGGATAGGCACCCAAAAGAGTAAGTAAGAAATCTCCAATTTTCTTAGTAATAATCGGTGTCCAATTGTAAATATGATTCAATAATGTATTTTAAAATATATTAACACATTATCCTCAACTCTTCCTTTCTTAGAGTATTAGTACCCCGTTAGCATATCCACAGATTAAAGTATCTGTACATTTCCTTCCTGTTATTACCGTGGCCAGCCCAATAAGATGGAATACCCCTCAGTTTGAAAGCACGCTGCCCCGCTTGACATGACCTGTGCACCAAGGGAGAAGAGCTTTTTTTTTTTTTTTTTATGTAAAAAGATTTTTTAATCTCACTTCCTTATGACAGTGAAGAAGATTTACAATTATGTGGCAGCTGTTGTGAAGTTAATAAAAGCAGACATCCACAGAGATGCTGGTAGCTATTTTACCTAACTTTAAAGAAATCAAAGTGTTCTTCAGAGAATGCAAAGCCATAGGAGCTGAACATGAAAGGTTCTTGGTTGCTGGCTGTTATTTTCAGATCATTTCTTTACAGCAGATTGCCATCTGACTTGTATGCTTACTCAGCTAAAAAGCGTGTAAGCCATCACCTTACTGCTTTGCAGCACTTCCCAGAACGCCATTTATAATGAAGAAATCAGGAAGAGGTGGGTCTGGGAGAAGCTGGATTTTTTGTGTCATGCACCGGGTACTAGAAACCAGGATGGGAAAGGTATTGGACCAAAGCAGGCACTGGGTGGGAAGGGACGTGATAAAGTTACTGGTCACAGTCTTCCTTAGCTGTTTGGGGTTGAGGAGAATTGTTAACTCATGACCTGGCCCTGCATATGGATAAAGTTTATACTAGGTAGATAATGGCATGAGGTTTGAAGTCTCAGAGGTCAATTGTCTACCGGAAGCTTTTCTGCTAGGAGACATGTGAATGTATGCCAAAATGTATCTGGCAGAGCTTAAATTAAAGCTTCCAGTAAAGATGTTGAAAGCACCTGCTAAAGTATGTGTCTTGCAAAAATCTCTAATCCATACTTCTAAATATAAAAGTGACTTCCTGTTTATTATTTTAATCTTACAACCTCACATTTTTTACTTTAAAAAGCACCATCAACTACCATTTTAGAACAGATGTATATTTTAGACCCAACAACTTCCCATTCTATTTAATGTCATGGCAACTTTCTACAGTCATTCTCAGGTTTTCTTCTTGTAAAACAACAGCAGTCAACATACAGGATAGTGAAAATCAAAGGGATAACTTTTCAGTATTTTTCTTAAATAGCTTCTTTGTTTACTGTATTAAGTTATATTTGGAGCTATAAAATAATATTGTGGACAACAGATAAGATTATCTTTCTACTGTAGGTCAAATCTTCTTGAGGCCCTTGTTTATATATACAAATTGTCTAGTTTGTATATACAAAGATGAAAATTACATAGTGGTTTATGTGAGAATAGTGCTGTTTTTTAAAACTAGTTATGTTTTATAATCCATAGGTCGCTTTTTGTTTGAATTCTTCCATCTTTAAGTTTTTTCCTGTTTGACACCTTTCTAATTTTGGAAGGATACTTCCTGAAATTTTGAACATAACTTCTTAAAGCTTGGAGTTGTCAGCTTGAATTTTTAGGATACTGAAAGCAGTCTCCAAGTTAGTATATTTATATTTAAGAAAAACACATTCGTACTACAAATAAACCACTGGCTTTATTTGGGAAAGCTACCCACATATAAATATCCTTCACGTCTAAGACTTGCTTATTTTTCCAAGACAAACTAAACCTCATCTTCATTTTTGGATAACAAATATTAAGGCTTGACAAGACACAAAGCACAAATTATTACAAACAGATTTGAGGGAGGGAATTTAAGATCTGAACGTTGCAATGCCTGGAACAAATTAGATTGTCCACATAGATCACAAAGTGGCAACAACAACAACAACAAAAAAGCTAAAAGTCTATTTGAAATCAGTGATACAAAATTACAGACGTAGTAGTAAAGGTAAGCTCACTCCTATACAGCTCAGAGGTACACGTTCATATCTTGCTTTCAAAGTAACATGGTTATATTACTGTGGTAAGGTCACATTCTGCTTCTCTAGACAACAGGAGGATGGATGAGGCCAAGATGCATTCCTATTACATTGAGCATTGCGTGACTCATTGCATATTCTCTTGCAGTTAGCACATATGTATATCGTGGCCTATGGAGAACGGAACCACTGATGCTCACAGACAATTTTTCCCACTTGTCTCCTAAAAAAAAAACAAAGTGAACCAAGTTGCGTGATTTCTAAGCCCACAAGAATTGCACTGCTCATACATGGTGGAAAACAATAGAAATCTTAAATACTCTTGATCTGCGGAAAGTAGGTGGTCCTGATGGCTTTATTCCGCCTCATATTTGGGCATTTTACAGTTACACATTTCTGTCCAGCTGCATGAAAAAAGAAGGTTCCAACTATTACGGAGCTGCGATCAGCAGGTCAAGTAACAAGTAGGAATAATTCACTTGTGTACTCGCTTCTTTGGTTAGAGTTCCCAATTGCCTAAAATGGTCTGAGCCAAAACCTCAGCCCAGTATTTTTTTTAGGGTAAAAAGGAGATCATCTGAGCTGCTGCCATATAACATTGGCTTTCATTAGCTGTTCTGAGCCTAAAATAGCTTTACTTCCTACACCTTACAAACAGAGCCACTTTCCTTTCTACTTCTTATCTTTTTTTTAAAAAAAAAAAACAATTTGAAAGGGAATTGTGGAGTTGAACTCTGTAAAAGGGCAGAATGGCATTGTGATGTATCATCAATGCACTTTAACATTGTCATGAAGACAAAAGTTAATTGTTGACTTAGGCCTTTTCAGAGAATGATGTGCAATGGCTTTCCTCTTAGAAAACAATAGTTATTCTCAATCTGTTTCGTCTTTTGAAGACTGATATTGGAAATGGCATTTTTATTGGGGGAGTGAATACTGAGCCCAAAGACTGTCAGATCAATGATTTGGTTTCACTTCAGAGTACTTTAAACCTGACACCCTTGGGGTGGGGGAATGACTATTTGCATAAACTGTTTATAGGCTAGATGTCAAACATCTTTCAGGGAGTCTTGTCAAATAAGACAGTAAAATTAGTCTTAGAGCAGATTTGTAGTAGCCTCTGTTTACAACAACTGTGCAACAGCAAATGGCTATCCTTCACATGTTCTCTCTTGAGTTTTACCAGCTTAATTCCCTTCTGGGCTGCAGACATAATGCATAATGCTTTAAAAAGAAACGTCAACCATACTGCTTAAAAATAGGTGTTGGAATGAGTTTATTTTCTGCTTTTAATTCAAACCCTGGTTTGTATTCCTCAATGAAATTGTAACTGCGTTTAACAAATCATTTTACTAAACTGCTTCTTGTGCAAAAACAAAAACCGTTCTTCACAAAAGCGCACAGAAACACCACATGCATTTCTGTGTGCTAAAATGAATCAAGGATACTGACATTCACAATGTAGTCCAAAATGTTTTAAAATCTATTACACTTTCCCTATTGGACCCTAGGAATTTTTTGACAACCTCAGAGTTTGGGCTAGATGATCTTAGAGGTTTTTTCCAACCTAAATGATTCTATGATTCTGTGACTTTGGTTGAGATTTGTACTGAAGACATGAATTAGCTGTAGTAAACCCAGGGTCCATCTGGTGAAATACCCCACAGTAAGAGAGTATCCCTACATTCAGATACGCATATGGTCAAGTTTGCAATGGATTCACTGAGTTTTAAAAATTTCGTACATTATGTTACTAGCCTTTAAGAATCCTAAATCTATTCATCCGTTTCTCCATTTTTTGTCAAAACAAAAAAAAAAAGACCCACAGTTTTACCGGCTTGTTTCACCTACCAGGAAAGTGCTTGGGTTTGTCAGGGTTTTTAAAACTTCTTTTTCTAGTTTCATCTTTGAGGAGAATCAGAAGTCAATTCAATGTTCTGTGCGAATTACTTTCTGCAGGGAGTGTAAAAGTTTGAAAGGAAACACTGTTGTTATTCTCTTGTGTGATATTCTCCTACGTGTCATTCCTTCTGTAGTGGCAAAGAAAAGAAGCTGCAAACACCTTTTGTGGCTTGAGCTCTTTCCTGGCAGTCTGCTACCACCTGCCTATTTTGGATTCTTTTCCCCCTTTATTTCAACCCCTTGATCTTTGATGCTCCAGGAACATAAAGAGCCACAACATTGTCCGGAGTCCAGCAGCGATGCTAATACTGCTCCTTTTCAGCTCTTTCCCAAGAGGTCCCTTGATCAGCTGAACTGCTCCATGGCCTCATCTAGCTCCTACCGAAACAGCTTTTCACTCACCTAGGTAGGAGCCAGATGAGATCTTAATTGAATATTGGGAAGATAAATTGGGATTGATTCCAGCTGTAGTTCGTAATATGCCTTTTCATCATAAAATGAAGTTAGAAGTAAAATTAATACCGACAGTTCGTTGAATTTTGACCCTAGTTCATTTATTTTGGTCACTGTCTTTTCTCATGCCTAGCTTAAATACAGCTCTATTTCACATTTTTAAAAACTGCTCATCTGCTGCTCTGCAACTGGTAATAGGCTATGGCCCTTTCCCATCATTTCCTGCTGAAGACAAAGATACCTGCATATTTTCTTCTATTTTTTGTCACAAAACTTCCGCAGAAGTAAAATTAATTCTTGTTCATTTCTGTTGTTGGCCTGTAACAGACTGGGACATATTCTGCACCAGATAAATGCACACAGCCTTTCCTACCCTCTAAACTCACTGACACATTAACAGAATGAAAAGGGTTTATTGTGTAGGTTTATAGCAGCGAGGCTACAAGCAAGGTGCAGAATACATGATCCATACTTGTTTTAGAATACATTATTATCTCTCAGGAGCTGTATGATCAATGAGAAATTCAGCCCAGTGTAAAGCACCTGCCTAAGTCCCCCTTTCTCTCGCGAAGGTTTTACATAGGACTCAAGTGTAGGACTTCTCAAATTCTGCGTCATCCAGGAGTGATGCTGTGCATAGTGGTACCAATCCATGCCATGTTTCGAGAGGATGTTATCTAACAGCCTTTGGGCCAAACATTGCTTCACAAGTTCAGATGCATGAGTTACAGATGAAGGATGATTCTGTGTGTAGCTTCCCAAATCCAAAGCACGTAGTACTCTTCACGAAGGGAGAAAGAGATTTCAATAGTTACGTTTAAATGTGGGAGACACTAAGCTTAGGGAGAGGAAAAAAAAACAAACACATTCCTTTTCAGAAGATGTTTCCCTGTCTTGAACGTTTTTAATTTCATGGCCATGGTGCTTTTCAGCAAACCTCATTATACGTATCAACAAATCTCCTTCCTTTCAAGTTTGACAGTGTTAATAAAAAGCCAAAGTTGTGACAGTTCTGCTTGTTGACTGTCTGAGCTTCCAACACAAGAGGGAAAAGCCGATGCCAGTTAACCACAGGAGCTGAAAAAGCAGAGAGTAAATACCGGCATTGTACTGAAGCAAGACGACTTGAAATTCTGTCCACAAAGCAGGTTGTTGCCCTCTTTGTGACTCACTGAGGAAACTGTTACGCTCTTGTTTTCTTTCTGTGTCCCTAGCATAGAAAGGAAACTGCTAATAGCTTTTTAGGTAACTGGCAGGAGGAGGAAAGCTGCAGCTAAAACCCCAAATTGGTTTTGCTTCTCTTTTTGCGTTGTGCCATGGTAGGTTTATGTCAATGGAGAGTGGGTCACCAGCATCGGAGAAGGAGGTAGCTTCGGGGAGCTGGCACTGATCTATGGTACACCCAGGGCTGCCACGGTCAAGGCCAAGACAGATCTCAAGCTCTGGGGCATCGACAGAGACAGCTACAGACGCATTTTAATGGTAAGTTCATGGAGAATGACTTGTTTATGGAGCTGTTATTTTTTACTTTCTTTTGTAGTGCCAGGGCTTCTATTCTGTGATCAGATTACCCTGATGGCAGAAAGCTCTGCAGCCTCTGTTTCTAAATAAAAGAGAGAGAACATGACAATAATATTAAGTAACAAAATCAAGTGAAGTAAAAGGTAACAAGATTCAGTAGAAAGATGCTGATTCAGAAATGCAATTGAATAATGTTATTAATAACTCATACCAGAATACCTGCTGACAACTATGAAAGCTTCAGGCCTCCCTTACCCACCTAAGCTAATGCAAGTTCTCTCCTTCTCGTGCACCTCAAAATGTCATCACTACCCCTTGCCTATGGGGTCTTTGAACTTGTACCATGAACTCTTAAAGGCAGGCAATGCTAGGGAAATCCTAAAAAAAAAAAAAAAGCCTCAGTTGGACTCTGCCCTCCATCTTTGTCAGCCAACACACAGCCACAGATATCACAGGATGTGAAGCTGCAGTCTGTGCTGACAGTTCATGGCCCTCCTCCTTTCAGACTCCCTGATCTCTGCAGCAAAGCGAAGGAGACCTTCTGGGCACCTGGGCTGTGTGCTAGGTTATGGGTTTGCTGTCAGTTCTTGAGTAGTGTGTTTATAATGAAAACTTTGACAGAGAATTATCTTTAGCAATGTCATAACTTTTTGGGGGTGTTTGTTTCTGATCTCAATGTGCCTATCATTTCCTTCTCCAGAAAATATTCCTTTTTTTTTTTTTTTTTTTTTGATAATTAACAGCTCTATGTAAAGCTTCTTTCTCAATAGGACTTTCCTATAAAAGCTGCATTGTTTCATTATGATCTGAAGAAAATTATACTATGCTCTCAGCATAATAAAGGAATGTGCATTTTGAGATCATATATATATCCAGCAGATGCCATGGGTAACTGAAAAATTAGCAAAAGGACTGAGTAGATTTTACAGTTAAATGATTAGTTCTTAAGCAACAGAGTGTAAGAATGATCTTTATTTATACTTGTGATGACTGCTAGATGTCTGTATGAAACATTACTGTTTTTCAGTCTGTATTTCATGGTCTGGGTTCTGTATCACGTAAACGAACACCACACTGACATCCAGGAGAGTACAGCTGATGGAAATATGCTCTATCCCCAGATGTTCAGCCTGGTAGTTCCAAGACAAGATATAGGAATAACGTTGAGAATCGTACTGTCTTCTCTCTCTTGTCCTTAAGCAGGATGAAATTTTTGAATGCTTCCCAGTGCAGGGAAGCAGGCAGTAGTAACTGAGACCTTTCTTCAAGATACTTCTAAACCACAGGGCAGGAGAACTTCGTAACAGATTTAAGAGGCACACGAACTTATTTGTCCCATGTCCTACACGGGTGCAATGGAGGGGTGTCTGGAATAATGGGTGCAACGAACCTGCATGCTGCAAGGAAGGATTGAAGGCATAAAGGAGAAGGAATGTAGGTGGAAAATAAATGTCAGCATAAGGCCTATGTTCTTTGGCTTTTTCAAGCATAGCTTTTTTATGGTTGCCTTTAACTTTGCTATTTAAGAATTGAAGCTTAGGATTCACAGGCCTCATAGCCTTGAGGTAATTTCAGTCTCAGCAATGATTAAAACAGTGGAACCTAACGTGGTTCAAACTTGTGCACAATTTGGGTTTGGTCATGTGTCCGTTACCATCTGATAGCAGGCTTCAGAAGATGCATATTTGATGCAGAGACAGGATTTTACTAAAAGGGCTTAAAGTCCAGGTGGAAAAGGCTATGTTTGTAATGCTGGCTTTAGCCATACATATCACTTGAATATCATGCATTTACTTCTGTTTGGCTCTAGTGTAGTGATAACTCTTTTTCAATTTCATGTACAGATTTTGTGAACCAGTGGCTACTGTACCTTACATAGCAAGCTCATCTTCAGCAGTGGATGAGACCTTTAACTTAACAGAACTTCCTTACATCTTTCTCTCCCTCTTTCTCTCTCTCTTTTTTTTACTTTACAGTTGGGGTCATTGAAAATTCTATTACATTAGATACCCAGACAGCACAGATGTCAAATTATCTTATTTAGACATGAAATATTTCAGGTAGCAAGGTGATTTAATTGATGTAAGTATTAAAAATGTCCCGTTTTTAGTGCTGCCCACTGCAAAGGCAATTTACTTCCCCAGACTACATAGATTCTGCCATCTTCTCATTTCTTTGTAGGTGCAGTGTGGATAATTTCTTGGCTGGAGGTAAAATGAGATGCCTGACTTTGTGTGTTCATAAGAGGGCAGGTTACAGTGGCTCCATACACATTTCCTCAAGCCCAAGAATTAATTAAATCATGTTTCAGTGTCTGCATTTCTTACTTGAAGCTAACTCCACGGTTACTTGGCTGTTTTTGCTGTATTCAGTTTTAAGATGCAGTAGTAGGTGCCTTTCAAGTCCCAGAAAGATTATTTCCTGACATTTAGCCTCTAACCTTATGTTTCTAGAAAGCTGCTGGATATTTTAGAAGTAGAAATGCTTCTGCCTTTAAATGAGAAGTAGTAACACTTAGGATAACTTTTGAAATATATCATTTAAGATGATTCAAAAACTGAGAGGGAGCGGTGTTTTTTTTTATTTCCTGTTTGCAAGTACTTTTCCTGTTTGCAAAAAAAAAAGAAATCAATGACCTTTTTCTCCAAAGACTTTTTTTTTGTCTGTAGTCAGATAAAGTCCTTCCATAACCCGTGATAATGTTTTTTCTTTTGTCTGCATTCCTTCCTGGCCATGACCAGCCCCGTTTTTCTCAAGCTAGTGTTGAAATTTTATTCAAGTTGTAAATATTTATTTGTGAATCATGCCTTCAGGTCTACACTTGCCAAAAAGATTTTATCCTGTCATGAGACACTTGACTCTGTACCTCACTTCTCCTTGCAGGCTCTGTTTTGGTTCTTTGCTTCACATTCAGTCAGCTCTGGTTTTTATTTCTGCTTAGTGCCATTTTCCCCACTTAGTAGTCTCATCGATACTGACTGGTTTATGGTATGAATAAAATGTATCTCAGGAGGTTTGGGAGTTTTGGTTTTCCATTTTCCTGGATAGACAAAGCCTGATGCAAAAAGTTCCTGCTGGCTTTTAGTTACACTTGTCATCCATTTATTACTTTTGCCTGTCCCAAAAGAAGTTTGTTAAAATAGATATATTTTTTTTATATTTCATTGTCTCAGCTTAGGTACCCTGGTGGCTTGAGGGTCACATTCAAGTTTGTTTTAGCAGCTGTGATGATTGTAAAAGTTGGGATAGTTCTTTTTGTTAAGATTTGCAGAGAAACTGCTTGGCTTTCACTGCAGTCCTTGACAAAGTATTATACCATGAAATTCATCATACTAGATGGATTACAAAAAACACTTCAACATGTTCCCACCTCAGTACGCTCACAAATTATCTACCCATCTGTGTGTTCCATTTGTTTCATAAAATTATCTGTGCTGAGTTGCATACTTTTCACACTGTTGCAATTTTTTTTTTTTATGTACATATTCTCTGTGTGTGCATCCGCAAACAGAAATTTATGTATGTATTCTTTATTTAATTTTTTACATTCTTTTGGGAGAAATGTAAAGGAATTTTTGCCTTAGGATTCTCATCTAATTCAGTTGCTAAAATGTTGCTGCTTTCTTCTTTGCAATTGGGATTCAAGAGCATCACAGAGTGGGGAACATCCCAGGGTAGTACAGTATTTGTATTCTAAATATAGCAAATACCACAAATACCAGAGAAGCAAATGTCTGTATCTCAACATTAGATTGATCCCCCAGACAATTCAGTTCCCAGACTGAGGAAATTTGAAGTATTAATTTCTTGTAATTTCTTCTTTAAGAAAGCCTGATTTGGGATAACTTACAAGAAATAACTATCTTATAGTTGCCATGGTCCAAGATACCTGGCCCTGAGAGGGAAGTTGCATTGCATACAATACTTTTTGCCTGTTTGGCAAACTTTGCTCCTAGAAAACAAGTTGTAATATTGGGATATAAGCAATGATAAAGCCAGGTTAGTCAGTTCCTAAGGTTCTGCCTCATTTTATATATGCTATTTTGGCTTTGCTTTACCATCTTTTCACAGCTTAGATCTGAGAACAAGTTCTTTAGCAAGTGCCTTTTTCCACTCAGATGAAGTCAAGTCAGAAGGACTTTGTGTTTCATAAAATGTAGATTGCATGGCTGCCAAAACATAAAGCGAATCCAGAGGCTGTATTCTGTCTAACATCCACGCATCATAGCACCAGGACCTTGTGGGTACTGTTTTGATGGCCAGTATTGCATTGGTTCAGTGGCTTTTTTTCAGTCTTCTATAAGAATGTACACCCTAAGCATCGTTCAATATCAAGTTTACATGGGGATTAACCGGCGCTGGAGCAGTCCAGAAGGCCATTCCGGCGCTTCCTGCCAGCTGCAGACCTGCCAGCATAACTCTTTTATTTGAAACCTGAGCCATGTTTTGCCTTTCGGTAGCCATTTGTTTGGCTTCTTACTGGAGGTGGAGATTTCTAGGAAGGACCCAATCAACTCCAGCCGGCCCATCTGCACAGCTGAAAAAATGGAGGAAGAAAGAAGACAGTGAGAGTGCTGGAGGAACAAAGCAAAGAGGCGAGCAGAGGGGAAGAAGGGCAGAGAACAGATTAGAGAAGTGAGGAGGAAAAATGGAAGAAAACAGAGGATGTGAAGAAGAGCCAGCTAGAAAATAGATGCATCGGTCCTGTTCAAAAAGACCCATTGTAATCTCTGTGGCATTCATTCTTCAGAGCTTGTGTATTGCTTAAGCTAAGGCCAGTGCTTGCTATGTTGAATGGCCCTAAAAATGACTTTGAGCTCTTTTCTGGGTGGATATGGCAAATGCAGGTGATCTCGTTTCTCCTTGTGACTGTTTCGGGGAGGAGCACTGCAGATTAGAATATTAATGAGTCTTCATAATTAGTGAGAACTACTGTATTTAGGAAGATGTGGTTGTACCTGACAGCTCAGAATTGGGGAGAAAGTGAACAAAGGAAAGTGGGGAGAGGGAGAAGCAGTGACTATTGAAATAAGAAGATATTAATAGGTTAGAAAAAGCAGAAGTAATAAAGACTTTAGAACATGTCATCAAGAACCCTGCCAGTACAGAATTATTCATGTACATTTACTATTGTTTTTATCTGGCTCGAGCAGTAAGATTTCTGCTGCTTCCCTTGGGAAGCTTTTCTGCAAGAGAAAAAATCTTAAGTTGGGAAAACTTCTTTGATATCCATCTTAAATTAGATTTTCTTAATTTTCTCCTATTACTTTGAGTTATGTCAAATTATGCTGTATTAAATTGTCCTATCTTTCTGTCACATATCTGTAGGTGATTATCACTGTCTGCTTAAAAACTTCATGCATGCTAACTATGAGCATAGTTTACCTATGATCCCAGTGCTGAGCTAACCTATACAGGCGGAATTTGTTTTGCTCCTTCCTTATCAGCTCTCCCCAAGTGTTTTAGCAGTTCTTCAGGCTTGGTTCAGCTTTGGAGCACTTTTCTGGAGAAGAGGTACCCAGGCAGAGTGTGAGACACCAGATGCAGTCACATCAGAGCCATGGAGATGGGACTTCATTCCTGAATGATGTCTTTGGGTATACAGACCAAACTAGCCTTGTTGTAGGATGATGTTGCAAACCAGGTTCTCCTCTACTATCTGTCAATCTCTTTCAGGTTTACTGTATTTCAGTTTTCTTCCCTTCCTCAAATATCTGTATTTTGGAGCTCTTTTCCTTTGTATTTTTAAGCTATATTTTTTGAACAGAAGCTCATTCTATTATTTTCTGCTCCCGTTTCTAATGTCTCTAGATCCACTCCTGTTATTTCCTCTCCTGGGAAGCATTCGTTGTATCTCCTAGTCTGCAGAAATTATTACTGTCTGATCTGTAGCTGCTTCTAGAATAACCATGAAAATACTGCATAAGATCAGACTTAGCACATATCCCAGTGAGAGATATGTAGTAGTTTCTTCTACAGAAACTACTTGAAGGGTAATAGAAGAGGTTATGTGGTATTCATATTCCTGGCCTCATGGGTAAAGTGGCTAGACCAAACAAAGCAAGTATAAAAGGGAAATGAGGAGTTAGGTGACAGTGCATGCATTGTGGGGAACGAGAGGGTAACATTGGGCTGATGGAGGAAGGTGGGAAAGTAGGCAGTTGCCATGTTCTCTCTGTTACATAGGGAAGAAAGAAGATCAATACCAATGGCAATAAGAACATGCTTTGGTTTCTTGTAAGAATTCTACTGATGTTTTTTGTTTGTTTGTTTGTCTGTTTTTTTGTTTGTTTTTTTTTGTTTTAGCTTATATTAGTGGTCTCAAAATCTCTTCCCCTCATGCTTATGAAAGCTTGAGCAGAAAAACACACACAAGCAAAAATAAAGCGATGTTCTGGCCCGTGCTTGAGTGTGAGCTAGACATCTTCATTCTGGAAGGGGAATTGGGATCCAGCTGTGCTGACTGGGAACCAACCTCATGCTATGCAAATGCAGAGATGGCTTCTGTGCATGCTTGGCATGGTGAGCTGAAGCTTGGCTATCGGGTGGCTCCTTGGACCCTGGAGGCTGTTGTTTGTCTCCTCCAGGAGAGATGGAGAGTTGTAAGGAGCCGTTCTGCTGGCTGAGTTGTGAGACATTAGTTGGATCACCTTGGGTTTCACTGCATATGCTGGGTAATAGGATTTTAAAGCCTCACTCACTAGTTCTTCAACAGGCTTTGTTCTCCCTTAGCTATGTCAGTGGTATCATTTAGAGACATGGAATGTTTAAGTTATACATGAAGTGTAGTCCCAGTTGTAGTTGAGGTTTTAGATAATGAATACACAATACAGATAATACCACAATACAGGTAATGATAATAGCACATTCAATTAGTTCTTTCCCCTTCTGTTTTGCACTTCTCTTCATGGTGAGTTGTGTACCTCTGCTCTTAGTTTAGCCAAGAGCTAACACACCCATCATCCTGCAGGAAGTGATGGGCTCTTGCCCTCCGGGCCAGCCGGGATGCCAGCAGTTCCTACCTTCCTGGGTCTTGTCTGTGTCTCTAAATACTCAAAGCTGTGGTCAGGCGGCACTTATGGCTGCTGATTACTGCTTCTTAAAATTCATCTGTGTCCACAGTCATTTTAAAAGCATTTTCCACATCTGTCCCTGGGTGCCCCAGCCCATCGCACTAAACCACCAATCTGGTTTTCCACAGCTGTCAATTTTGCTGGTCTAGTTTCCACTCGATTGTAGGGAGGAAAGCAACAACTGCGCAGTGTCCAGTTTTCCATTCTTTGTCTCATGGTGAGCTGTCAGGATTTGGCGTGGTTTGCAGAGCCTCCCCTGTTTGAAGTTCATTTTTTTTCTTTTTGGCACTTCAAATGCTCCAGGGGCCTCTGAGGTTGAGAACCAGGTTTGTCAGACAGAGAGGTCAGACAGGGGTTAGTGATGCTATCTCTGAGAGGCTAACTGTCAGCACCACGCTCGGAAATTATGAAAGGGGTGCAAAGGAGGGAGACCTTGGTGGCTGCTGCTGATCCACGGAGATCTGGGAGGAGCAGCAGCTTCTGACGGTACCAGGACTGTTTTGGGGCAGAGGTGGCCCAGGAGAGGAGAGCACCCGGCAGCGTCTGCTGATGCTCATGCTAGAATCTGGAGCCATGATCTGCTGAATTTGGTGGAAGAAGTCACATTTATTTTGGTTGTTGGATCAGGCCCCACCTGATAGGAAGAGGGACAATGCTAACTGCTTAGCTATATCACTGTGCTTGAATCCACTGGCCTTTCCCAGGTATTTCTGAATGCTTTAGCGGCAACTGGTGAAATGTTTCTTGTCCTTTTCCTTTGTATTTCCCCACTTTCTCTGCTTCCAGCACTTACCAGTGCTCCCTTTGAGAAGGAGGAGTAGAGAAGTGTCTTTTTCTGTGTCTGACACTGACATTTGCTTTTTTCTTTCTGCCCTATGAATAAATGCCATCTTCATTTCATTTCCTTCCGAAGACGAGCATAATCACCTCTATGCTGTTCTCCTGCTTTGTAGATTTGACTAGCAGGCACCAGACAACCTTCAACATATACCAAGAATTTATCCAGATAGAAATGATGTGGGCTGTCATCTGGCAGAGTAAACTACAGGGTAGCAAGAAAGACCTTGGAATTCCAATTTGGTACCTGGGAAGGGTTTCTTTTCAAGTCACTTGTGTCCCTGAAGGAGTTATAGATTAATTAATATTTTTTTTTATTGGTAAAGGTGCATTGTGTTTATTCATACTATTCATCTGTGACAATAATGTTTTCTGGAATGGCTGCTTAAGAGTGCTTTTCTGTGGTGATCAGACTTCATGTAAGCATGTTTTCTCAGTAATTTATCACGTAAAAATTCTTACTAAATTGGGAATGACTGCTGGTGGCTGCAAATACATTGATGGATTGTCTGCTCCAAAACATGTAAATCTTGTTAAAAATAATATGAATATGTTGTTCAGCTGTAACAATACATACAGCATTGTACAAGATGAAAACAAAGGCTTGCACACAAACACTCATGTCATAAAAGAGGCTCTGACCTAAAATGGTCGGATCCATGAGGGGGCATTTTATGTTTTATCCTACTTTGTAACTGTAAATTCCCTTCTAGTAGGGCCTCATTGGTAACAAGATATATATTGAATTAGCTAAACAGTTAATTGATGAAGCTCTGGCTTTAAATGAGTGCCTGTAAATAATGGATACAATACACCCTTGGTGTCCAGTAACACCAGTGAAGTCAGTGAAATTACACCAGGGTTGAATTTGATTCCTTCTGTCTTTGCTTATCAGGAATACAACTTGCCCAGACATTTTATGGGGAAACATTTGCCTTAGGCTGTTTATACTGGCTATGCTTAAGATTTGGAAGGGGAGGGAAAAAAAAAAAAAGCAATTGTAGGAAGAAAACACAAAAATACTTTGTGTAATGTCCTACCTTCTTTTTCTCTCTCCTTTAATAACAGGGCAGCACACTGAGAAAGCGGAAGATGTATGAAGAATTCCTGAGCAAGGTCTCCATTTTGGGTCAGTTGCCCTTTGGACTTGTGTGTTAGTTCCTCTGTTAGATATGCTGGCTGAATGAATTTTGGTCTTTGATGGCATGATGAAAGCCATGGTGGTCAAGCAGGAGATCTCACAGTTGCATCATTTCCTAAGGAAAGAAAGTGTAAAGGGCCCTTTTTTAGGACTTGTTTTTCTCATTCTTTAATAAGCACTGAACATTTATGTTAAGGGCAAATCTTTCCTTAAATATACCAGCAGGCATGCACTGGTAACCTTTCAGTAGCTACTGTTACTGAACTGCATATAGATAGAAGAAAAATCGGTACAGAGTTATGAATTTATCATAACGTGTAGTTAACATCCTTACAGGTGACAGGTGAGGAGCTTTTTCCTCCAAGAATACTGTATTTATGTGCACTAAGCAAACTACCCTCACAAATCAAAATGGACTGATTTTTTTCTTCTGTCTTTTACAACCTCTGTCTCACATTCTTAAAACATCTGTTTAGCTTCTTGTCCTTGGATTTTGTTTCCCTTTGATTAATGTGATAGCCACGAAATTCGGACATGTTCTTGATGGCCTTCAGTAGGAAAAACAACAAACCCATAATGCCTGACCAATCAATCACCATTAGAAGAACAAAACTTCTAATAACGAGGACAGTGTCAGACAGTACAATGAAACGTTAATTCTGTAGGAGAGCCATCATGTTTCTACTAGGGCTATTTTGAAAAAAACAGTTGAGGATTAATTTCCTATATAATTAAAGTACTTGTATTACTATTTAAACACTTTGTTTCATGTTTATTGTATTCCTTTATGATTTGAGCTTAGGTACCTGAAATATGAGAGAGTCTTAATGAAAACAGATTTGAGCTTTTGAGAGGTTCTATGCATGAAATTTTAAATTATATTTGTGTGCTTAAAGTAAGGCCAAGTGTATTACTCACTTATTAATGAAGTTTTCATCATTTAAATGCCTTCCTTTATGCTTAATTTAAATCTTTCTAAATTAAAAGCTTAAATTATACTAAATTACAATGAGTATTTAAAGAAAAAAAACATCGCTGCACCTGTACTAATAGGAAGCAATTACAACAATGAGACATCTCAAAACAATTTCAGAGTAGAAAGGTTATTCAAAGATGCGCTTCTTTAAACATGCGGTTTGCCATATAATTGTATCCTAGTTTGTAGTATGGTTCTTGAATCTCAGTAAAAAATGGGTAAGGACTTCAAGATTTGAGCCTTTTTTAAGTACAGAAAAGCACTGGACAAAATAACACATCATTTCAGGAACTGTGAGAATTTAGGTGAAGTGTTTAAGGATCTATTTCACATGTCTAAATAGTAGGTGACAGCTGGAAAATTGCAAAGTATTTTAGAAATCTCAACACAGTACTGGGAAGTCAACTTCACCTCATGCATTATTGTGGTCGGCACTTGGCGATTTCTCACTGGAAAAACCTCTACCTGCTTCATACACATATTTTTCAAGGCCTAGTGTCTGTAACTAGCTATATAATTATAAGAATATATATATTTTTAAATCTTAAGGATTTTTTAGATTATCAGTAGCTGCTTATCTAAGGAGATATGTTATAACTACTCCACTCACTACTCCAGCTTTTAATTAATGTAAAGCCATGAATTTTTATGTACTTTTTAGAAATTTAAAAAAATGGTCTACTTTATTTGATGTTTGAATTTAACACTGCAACTAAAACTTTTATCATGTACAAATTTCTATACAAAGTTTTTGTATAAAATTCTATATGTATAAAATTCTATACAAATTTCTGTACAAAGTTTTATCATGTACAAGTTTCTATATCATACTCTGTTTGCAAGAACCAATGTATTTGTAGTGGTACAATTCCTTTGGACAAAAGAGAGACACTTCGTGACTAGAGCTGGAATTAGCTTTGAATTTTTCATAAAGGCAACTGAAGAAGAAGTTTAAAGGGACTCTTTCTTTTCATTGTTAATTGCTGAGTTCTTTCTCAAAAAAAAAAAAAAAAAAAAAAAGAAAAAAGAAAAAGCCTACTCTAGTCTGTATGAAAGAGTTTTATGCTTATTTTTAGTCAAACAGAGCACTTTTGAATGTTGCATTGACAGTGTGAGCTCGGACTTTGATATTAACGTTTCTACAGCAAAGGCCATAAATATACGATGAAAGTGCATTAGTAATTATAAGTGGAAAAAATATTAAAAATAATTATTTCTCAAACTGCAACAGAAAGTGCATAAAAATATAAAGATAGATGTATGTGTGTCCAGCAACTCAAAACTTTCCTTTTGTGCATTGTCCACTTTGATCTAGTTTTGTTGGGCTCAGTCTGCTCTTCTAAGCTCAGCCAGAAGGCTTTTTAAATTTTAGAGAACAACTCTTTCACCTTCCCAGAATACTTCTAAGCAATATATTGAACAAAATGGGAAGAACAGAGTCTGAGCAAACAACCTAAATCTAGTCTTGTCAGAAGCCATATCTTGACTTAAATTGTTTGGTGATTCACAATGAGATGAGTAAGAATCAACAGAAATTTAGTAAATGAATTTTAGCCCAACTTCTTAAGGCTGTGGAGGTTATAACATTGTATTATGTTTCTTTTTATAACTTTTAAACCTGTTGCTTTTCTCAGTCACATGTGATAGAAAGACAGAAGTTCCAATACAGTTCATTGGCTTGAATTCTCATGCAAACAGGCAGAAGAGAGAGACACAGATGAGCATCCTTCTTCTCCCCAGTGGCAGAGCAGGTAGAATTCATCCCTTAGCAAAGGCACTGGGAGGAAGCCAGCAGGTCAGTAAGTAGCTCAGAACCAGCCACTATGCAGACTGTCTTTCGCCAGGCAGGTATCATAGGGGATTTGTGGCAACTGCACGTAGGTGATAAGAACACAAAGGGGCAGGAGCCAGGCTTTATGAGTTATATTACTCATAAAATAGACTGTTAATATTTTCTTATTGAAGTTTACTTTGAAGTATTTTTTTTCTCTCTAAGTGGTGTAGGAAAAGAAAAACAGCTCTTGCACTTTTGTGTGCATTTCCCAATGGCCAAAACTGCAAATGAAACAGAGATGCAACTTTACAGAGCTATACCTGATCCCACCGCCACTGTGCTGACAGGGACTTGCTATTGGTGTCAGTAGTTCCTGATCTCACTCATGGGGAAAGTCTTCTTTTGGATTAGCACCTTTGCAGTGCTTATTAAGAAGGCCATCAGTAACCATCTGAGAGCAACTCTGATGAAAAAACAGCAGGACTTGTTCTGGCATCTGGGTTTGGATGTGGTAAGAGAGCATCTCAGTAGTATCTCAAAACAGCCAGGCTGCTGCAAGGCACTGCAGCATCTGGGCAGTGCAGATCAGACCACAGACCTGGGGAACTGTCAACTTGTCCTGTCCAACTTTTAAGATTATTATCTAGGTGATTATGAAAGTCTAAGGCACAGTGAATAAATTCATTTTCTCAATTTGAAGTTCCTTCATAGTGCGTGGATGAGAGAAATGTTTCTTTTGTAACAGAACCAGGCATATTGGAGCTGTCAGTTTAGATGTGAATCTTCAGCCAAAGTAAGAATCTTTTTATAATAAAGTTTTATGATCTTCAATACTTTAGAGTCCCTGGACAAATGGGAGCGCCTGACAGTGGCTGATGCACTGGAACCTGTCCAGTTTGAAGATGGAGAAAAAATTGTTGTGCAGGGAGAGCCTGGTGACGACTTTTTCATTATTACAGAGGTAAGTTTGGCATCCTGATAAACTGTGTCTTTTCCTGGTAAAGGTCAAGACTTATTATTAAAGACATTTGGTTTCAGTTTAATCTCTTGCTTCAGCATAAATCTGAACTAACTCCACTCAAACCAAGAGAATTACTCAAAATTCAGATGAATTCAGACACTAGTTCTGTGGAAATACCTTACATGAGTGGAGGAGGACAATGCCTAGTTTCCAGGAAAATGTAAGACATGGAGTTTTGAGATGTTGACATGGAGTTTTGAGATCCAGTGTCTTTAGTGTTTGAAGGTTTCTTTTCTACTTAATTTTGCTATTGTTCCAGATTGCCAATACTTTAACAAGGCTGGCCAGGCACACAGTGCGTTGATCTTTGTTCCCGAAGGGGCTTAGAGGGGAAATCACAATGAACATCTGTAAACTGGAGCAGGAGACCTGATCTGAAAATAGATAATTTGTTCTTTGTTTTGCCTTAAATTCAGTCCAAATGGCTGAGCCATTTTCTTGTTTACTCTCACACAAGCAGACAGATCTGTCAGGCAGCTGAAAATACTGACATCTTTTTGGGAGATTATCTGACACTTCAGTTCCACCGTTTCACTTCTGCAAACAGATGCTGATGGGATTTTTCCTCCCTCTCTGACATAAATATTTGGGTCTTCAGTATCTCACACAAATACTTAGACGCTGTGATGTAACAAGTTATAAAAAGGTATTAGAGAGACTCAGACTAAGGCTAACAAGCCAGCATTAGGCTATGATTGTGTATGTATTGAAGTAGGAGTTTGGGGCATGGTTTTCAGTGCCAGCTGTGAGTGTTCATACCCAAATATATAGACTGGGAGTGGCTGATGTGTGTCTGTGTGGTGACAGTTCAAATGCACCTCTCAGGCCAGATGTTACATGACCAGCAACAAGGCAGTAATGGCAGCACGAGGGGTGCTGGTAATCTGAATTCCTACCAGTGGGAGATGGGTCAGACGGATGTAATGAAGCTGGTGTCATTGTGTTGCCTTGGGAGGTAGTTGTATGTACACAGAATGTATCTCTGGTTCCATCAGACTGCTGTGTTGTGTTGTGGTTTTTAGGAGGAAAGAGACCATGCCCCACACAAATGGTGAAGGGCTTGTACATCACCCATTCCAATTGGCTTAGAGGCCAACAGGTTTTCCTTTGCTTGCTACTTATCTGTGAATTTTTGGACAGGTGCCTCTATCCAAGGCAGCCAAAATTTCGTTCATAATCAATATATGATACTTAAAATTCCATTCTTTCTTCCCTCTTGAATGTTGGATGCTGGTGCTGAAATGCATATTTGATTTATGAACATAGTTTATCTTCTGAAATAACTGCACCTGCATAGCGCACGGCTACACACTTAAGGAACTTTAACTGTGTGATGAGCCTTCAAATCAATAGTGTGAGAATAAAAACAGACTAGATACTAGATAGGAATTTTTTTTTTCATTAATAAAGTTTTTATTATATAAGAAAAAATTATGAAATAATTTGCTCCTTTAGAAATATGGGATTTTTATTCCTATGAGAGTTACTAGGTGTCTTGTTATTCCTTGCAGCAGCATGAGACTAGGAAAACCTGATTTTCTTAGCCATCAAAACCCAATGTGGAAAATTGGCAGCTTGCTAAAGAATTACTGAGGGCCGTTATTTTCTCCCTCTAGAAGGAACAGCTGTTAAGACTTGAATGGGTAGAAAAGTATTAGCACTGTGTACTGTGTAATCATAAAGTGTCTGCTCACCTCAGCCTTCCACTATAAATCTAGCATAGTTTCTTACTTTAGAAATTGCCTGTATTTTTCTAAATTAAAGAATGAACATCCAGTATCAATTATTTCTTGTGCTGCAGTAGCATTTTTGCCTGTTCACATATAGTTTAAGGTTTATATTTTAAACCTGATTTCACAGGAGTTTGCATCTTTGATGTTCAGTTTGTCTGCAGGACTGTTGATAAAGCCACCAGGAACATTTTATTCCACAAACTTTAGTTGAAATTAATTTTGGCTGGTTTGTTGTCACAACATGTTGAAAAGTCATTAGCTTCTTTCATATATTTATTGATGTTTGTGGCCTTGTAATCCAGAACACTACAAATATAGCTAATTTGTTTGGCTGCTACGTGTGCAGAAACCATTTCATATATCACCAGAATGCAGCCTCCTTTGGAGTACAGTATGTCCAGTAGTACAAAGCTGAACTTTCCCACAGAATTTTTGGGAAGGATTCTTATTTATTATAAAACATGATTATTCGTGACATGCCTTAAACAAATCAGTTACCAATTTCTAAGGCTTTAGTGCAACTACAGAGATCACCAGCATCACAAATACTGGTTCCAAGTGGGATCCTGGGACTCCTATCACAAAGGGTTCTCAAAGACACCCAGCACTCATGGATTTTAAATTGTTAGCCTAGTTTTCTGTGAACTTAATAAATTGCTTATTTCTGGTTAGCCTGCAATGCTGCCTTCCTCTGTGACATCCTATGGGATGCTGTCTTTTTACTGGTCCTGCAGGAGGAAACAGCCTACAAATGAATTGGCACATTCACGCAGAGGTGCAACCATTAACCACCTTATTAAAGGGAGACTTCCAGACTGACCAGAAAAGCAATTTCAGATTTAAACTAGGAATATCATTGTGGTTAGTACGGATAAGAGTATTTAGTTCCCCATTTCTATCAAATAAGCAGATTCAGCTTTTCCTTTTTTTTTCTTAGGCTTTCTGTCCAGTATCTGCCTCCGGTGTTGCACAGATAGTGGTAGGGTGCAGGCTGTTTGTGGTGCAGGCTGTATGCATGAAAATGCTATGTGGAGGCAAAGGCTGCAGCATGAGCTTAGCCAAATTATTAGAATAACACAAAATATGCATGGAGAAGAGCCACAGGAAACCAGGCTTGTTAAGTCCACTGCTCACAATGCTGTTTGTGGTCATTTTTTTGTTAAAAATCCAATGAGGAGAGTATTACCCTGAGATTTAAGGACTGCAAGATTTTTTCTGCCATGCTACGTCTTCACAGGCAGCAGTAAGATGTTTACCAGTAAGTTGGTTGGGTGTTTTTTCATTCAAATGTTAAGCAGCCTTCAACAAGATTTAGTTTAAATATTTAAAGGCTGCTATTTTTCCAGTGATAGAATTATTTTAATGTTTATACCATACTCCTTAATTTGAAGATAGAATCAGAAGTGAATGCATGCTTACAAAAGCAAAATAACCACTTTTGTGAGGTTGATTTACTGCACTTGAAACTGGTAATTAAGAAAAGAAAAAAGAAGCAGCCCTGCAGTTTCTGTATTTTCAGATATTTCCAGGTCTTATTTTCCCACTATGCTTTTCACACAACAAACTCGGGCTTTCCCAGACCAGACAGATGTGGAATGTATCTGTTGGATTCCAAGGTCATGGAATTATCCCATATGAGATTCCTGGCACAGAGGTGAAAAACTTTAAGCACCATGAAACAATTGTTGCCATAAAGAATTATATTTTGGCAAGCGTAAATCATAACAGATGTACAGTTTCTAACAAATACATTTGCAGTTGTATTGTACACTGCCACACTGTGTAACCAACGGTAGGGAGGATTTATTCATCTGACTTCAGATAAAGCAAATATTTTTAGCTAGCTTTTTAAAGTGGTAGCTTGCAAAGGCATGCAAGCTTTGCAGAGTTAAATGTTACGTCCAGAAAATGTTACGTCCCTTTAAATGAAATGCCATTTGAACAAGGGCTGATTTTTTTCCCCAACTCGTGCTTTGCCACTGACTTCAGTTCGAGCAGCAGCTCAGACTAGTGTGGTAGTTCTATGAAACTGGAAAGAACCGAATTTTTTGCTGTTGTCTAGGTTACTGAACAAGGTAGTGACAATAGTATTAAAAATAGAGGTTAGGATCATGTACCATTCAGTAACTTCAGCTTCAAACTTGGCTCGGTGGCACTGCACCTCGGAGAAAAGTCCATAATGCAGCTAGCAAAAATGCTGGGATCTGCAGCCGTGAAGTGCCCTGCTGGGTTTTCCAGATCCCAGCCCTCCCTGTGTCAGATCACTTGGATCTACTTGTCACTGCTAAGCACCATATACGACACACAGTTATTGTCATGGGACTCCGCTGAATGTGCTCGGGGAGTCTTTTAATATCAGTTGCATTCTGAGAGCTCGCTGCGCCTGACCGGTTGCTGAAGTGCTGCCAGATGGCCCCAATTCTCCAAAAAGTTTGACATGGCTTAAGGAAAATGCACACACGGATGCAAACGTGTGCAGGTGTGGGAGGGGAAAACAGCAAAATTGTTATGATAATGCCCCGCTGTGCCCACAGAGGACAGCTTGTAACTGTCCTTTAAATGTGCTGTCCGTAGCCTGTCATCTCCTCCGAGGACAGTTTGGTTTAAGTGGTGCATAAAGCAAAGAAATAAAACTGCATGAGAAGCAAAACATTTCCAATTAATAGCTGGTTGAGCTGCCCAGCAATAACATGCAGCAGCCTAAAAATAAAAGAGCTAAAAATAGAAGATAATTGGCAGGAGAAAATTCAAGGAGAAATGGACCCATTGTATCAAGCAGTTTCATATTAGAATTTTTCTTTTAAAACATTTAAAAACCTGGTATTTTTAATTGTAGATTAGTGTTAGTGACAGTGGGTAGTTCCAGCCTCCTCTGTAAGTCCTTTGTGAAAAGCACTGAAAAAAAGCTTGGGATTTGTGTTCTTTATTGTTTTCCTGATGGCTAGAAAGGAGGCAGTCAGGGCCTCTGATTTCAGGCATACTTGTATTATCAGTGCAGCCTGTGGGCAGACTGTTACCCACCCTGGGCCTCTGTTTCCACATGAGTGGGAGTAATCCTAATGACTCTCCATAAAGGTGAGTAAAAGCTTTACGGGAAAATGTATTAAGTATCCACTAGTACTGAATTGAGGGAATGGGAATAGCAAGATTGGAAAATAAGAGAAAATTTTCACTGACAGTGCAGAAATCCTTCCAAAACTAGTGCAGAGAGCTGCCTGACTGGTAGAAATTAGTCAAATGAATTGGTAATAATTATCGATCTAGCCAAGAGTAGTGCTGATCACATTCAAAAGAACATTGTGATTCCTGGGGAGCTGCTAGTTGTCATGCTGCTGTTGACATTTCAAGTCAGGGCCACTAACTGGCTCCAGTCTGGGCAGGATCCACCGTGAGTTATTGTGACTGCTGAAAGCATGCTTGAGATACTGTCCTGTAGGTGAAATCAGTGTTTCCAACCCTGCTGACACTCTTGGCATGCTGTGGAGGGCCTCTGCACAAAAACAGTTCAAAGCCTCGTTAGGTGGAACAGTGTTTGTAAACTCTTTGTAGCATGGTAACGTGAAGGAGCGGAGGAAGATCCTTGGGCTAGCTAGGAAGGGCACTCTGCTCCTTACAGAATTGGGCCTTTTTTAGGAAAAGTAGACTTGAGTCTTAAATTGCACAAGAAGCATCTGAAGATTTATGATTTAAAAGCTCTTCAAGAAAGAAAAGAAAGAAAGAAGAAAAAAAAGAAAAATAATAGCCCAATTGTTTCCTGCTTTAAATTGTTGCTCTTTGACATTCTAACCCAAGAGAGACCCCTTTGGCAACTACCCCTACAACAGGCAGGAGAACTACAAAGTAAACTTCTTCCGTATGGTTAATGAAGTCACTGCCTTAGGCACACTCTGCTATCACACCTGATAATCTCTTTAAAAACACACTGTGATTAATTATTAATTAGGAAGATGAATGTTGTCTAGAAAAGGAGTTTCAAAGGCTACAATCCGAATTGCTTAGTGTTACCAGGATTTTGTTGATACCAGGTATGTTTGTTAAAGGCAGTCTATAGCAACTCCTCATATATGCCTCATAAACAAAATGTAGCTAATAATCAGAGCTAGCAGTCACTGAGGGTTCTGTACTTTGCTTATTTTCAACCACGGAGACATTTTTTTCTATAGAGCTCTTACAGGAAAGGTAGACTCAATTTTGTTGATATCACCTGGCTGCGCTCAAACAATAGCACTTCCATTGGCCCTCCATCAAAGTTCATCTGTGTTCAGGATGGCATTTTCAATGGCCAGCTGATGTCAAAGATAAAAAGGTAGGTGTGCGATTGGGTGCTATCCTGCCTGGGGATGGAGGTGAAGTATTTTGCTGTGTCAGTGACTGAAGTGCTGGCTTAGTTCAGCTCTTGTTGAATTTGCTTTAACTTTGACTTCTGTGAGCAGTGGATCAGGCTGCATATATATGCAATCTAGAGCATATCCTTATCTCTCCTCTGTTAGAAAGGGACAAAATTTCATAGTAAGCAACTGGCTGCTCCACTTCTTGCTCCCACCAGCAATGGGAAGACCTGTCAGTGACTGCAGCTTTTGGTCCTTCCAACTATTTCTCCAGCCCCAGTGATAACCATGGCAATGCAGGCACCTCCTGTAAATTCTGCAAAATCTGAAACCACAGAAGTGATATATGCTGGATCATTTTCTTAACATTTTTGTGAGATTTCAGATTAGCCAATATTTCTAGTCTATTTTAGATCTTTGCAGATTTTGTTCCTCATTTGTGGCAGAAACCAGGACAACTGTATGTAAATTCTCTGAGTTGCTATGAACTCAGAGATTGGAGAATAATGTATAATAGTTTAAAAATGTATGGTTAAAAAAGTACTGTCAAGCCCAGTCATGACTCAATCTCTAGTCCACAATCAGAATTAAGTCCTTTTGCATCATCCTTCTCTAAGAGCATTCAGTTTAGTTTCTATACTATAAAAATGAAGCATTTTTAAGATAAGTCGGATGGGTAAGAAAACAATGTAAAAGCAGCATCCCCAGCCAACATTTAGTTATGGAAGAAAATTCTCACCTGGATTGGCAAATTCATGTGACTTTCTGTAAGCATATGACCGAATAATTTTGAGAGCCATAATTATTGTGATATATAATATATGTAACCTCTATACCTACTTGTTTTATCTTAGATACTTATCTATTGGTCTTACTTGAACATCTCATGAACTCCATGGAGTTGATGCTCACTACACCTGTATGATGAGGTGCATGCACAAGCTCCATGTTATGATCTGTAGCATGGGCACAAGAATTAAGACAGTTCTTCATTCCTGCTGAAAAAAATCAGTGTGAATTAGGTGCCTTAAAGGTCTGGGTCTTCATGCTTTTGCTCACAGAAGGTCTAAGGCAGAGAAGAAATGTGAACTTTGTCGCCAGAATCCCAGGCTACTGCACCAACTGACTGACCTTTTTCCTTTACATTAAATTTTACTGCCCCAAAATGATGGGTGCTCTTTTCTGCTGTAGCTTATGTGGAAGTCATTTGCACTTTGTATTGCTGACTGAAATTTGTTAATTTCTTCCCTTGTTTTTGTATAATAGTCTTTCATAAATCAAAGGTTGGCAAATAATAAAAACCCAAGATTATTTACTCGCTGAAGGAATATTTGCAGTGTCTTTGGCTACATAGTTCAAAGGACTTGTCTTCTCTTGGAAAGTAGCCCTAGAACAGCTGACCCTTAGCTGTAAAATAAAAGCCGTCCCAGGAATGATGCTATCAACAGTCCCAAAGGGCTAAAATGTTAGCTGAGGAGTGATATGCTAGTGGTCTTCCAGGACACTGTGACTGAGAAAATTGCTTATGCCAGCATCATGAGGTACATGCAGGACTTTCTGTGTTACTCCATCTCACTGGGACACTGGTAAACTTGCATCTTAAAGCAAAAACATGAGGAAGAGGCAGTGCAGCAGTCCTGTTCTCAACGGCTTAAAAGTAGTTTTCATAACCTCTCTTTGCACATGCTATACCCAGTGCAAAAAAAGGCATATGAATGTTTCCCCAGTTCATTTCTGACATGACAGCTTGTGTAGGAGTCTTCAGTCTCATTCAGTTGTAATTTAAAACATCTGATTTGTAAACCCATAAAATGTAAGTTTTAGCTGGAAATTCAGCCACACCCTAGCCTCTTAGCACTATAGGATATGCAGAAAATGGGAGATGGTTTGGTGTGCAAAGATGTAAAACCCTGTGTTAATAATTGGCAATTTCATGCTTAGTACTTGTGTGCTCCATTTGAATTTTCATAAAAATCAGTGCTAGGTTTTCTTTGTGTTCAGAACCAACTGTGACTTTCTGTGTACATAACACTTGCTTTAAGGCATGCTTTTGGCTTTGAGTCTTCTCTCTTTAGTCTTGTTCAGTAGAGTCTTACTACCATGGCAGTCTGCAGAAGCAGCGGAGGTTCCCAGGTACTGAAATGCCTCTGTGTGAGTAAGGAGAGCAGCCCAGGCTGCTTACCCCTCAAGGTTTTCAGGAGATTCTCAGGATCCTTATAAACTCTTTGGCATTGAAGACTGAGCTCGCAAGCCCTGTTTCATAGTACTTTCTCAACATGACCATGAACATTATGATCTCCATGATAAACTCCCGTTTCCCCTTTCCCCAGTTTACTCCAAGTTTTGCTTCTTGCTCTGAAGCTGTTGCCCTAGCTGGCCACAGCTGCCAGCCCAACCGTGGTCACAGCATTAGTTATGAGACTTTAATTATGATGTCTGTCTCAGACTTTTGCTTGGTCTGGTTACTTCAGTATCTACAGAATGTTTTCACAAAGAAGCAGATGGTGGTAGGAGTAATTGGGCCGTAAAACAACATTAACAGCTAAAAACGATTTTCACCAGAAAGGATTTCGCGGGCAGGGTGAAGGAGGTTCAGCACTGTTTTTGTGTTTTCTCTCCCTTGCATTCAACACTGCCCATTCTGTAGGTGGTAGCAGGCAGCACTGTCTGCTTCCAGGACATGATAACTCTAAGGTCAGTTACAAATATGAACAGTTGATGAATAACCCATTATAGAGTCACTTTTATGTTGACTCAGTGGACATTTCCTGGCTTCAGAGAGAGTAAAGATAATGGCTAGCTTTGTAGAAAGAAAGAATCTCTAAAATGCAACATTTTTTTTCCTTTGTGACTTTTATTGCTTTGTATGCTGACATGTCAGAGGGAGGAAAACAGTGCATTGTTGCCAATAATCCACAGTGCTTGGCACAGACAGTCTTTAAAATCTGGCACCAGGATGAATATTAATTCAGTTGTTTTCCCACAGAAGCTACTGATTAGTCAAGGGCAAGTATCCCTGAGATGATTCATTAAAACGCTGCATCGGAGCCCACCTTGACTGAGCAGATCTGCTTTGTGTCACCACTGCAGCAGGTGGACTGAATGTATAAGAGAAGGGTCAGCTAGAATTCTAGAACAGAGTGAAGATAAAAATGCAGATGGACCCCAAAGTCCAGACTGTGGTGCAGCCGCTTCCCAGCTTTCTGCCAGCAGCAGCTGGGCACAAAGCCAGGATAACTAGCCACAGAGGATTACACCCCAGGCAAGGGGCTCCTCCCATGTCTAAGAGCTGCTATCGTCACCCCTGTGTCACTGTCCCCTTGCTCCCAGGCTTCCCAGTGCCAGTTGGCAGCTGGTGGTTTGGAAGAGAGGCATGGGACTAGCACGGCCCCAAGTCTGGGAGGCTCAGGGGCCACTGTGACATGCCCTGCTCCACGCTGCTCCCTTGCTTTTTTGACTCTCGATGAAGTGCTGAGGCTCCCAGTACATGGAGGTGCCTCTGTCGGACTCCTGAGAGATCCTAGCTTTGCTGCTGCGGCTAAAGGGCAACATTTTGAAGTCAAAAGACTATAAAGCTTAAAGTTTTGATTTTGAAAAGCCTTTCAACAAAAAAAGTCTTCATGAAAAAAATCCCAATTTTTTAATTCTTTGTGCAAAACCACTGTTTCACCTCCACGCGTGAGGCAAAGTACACTTCGTGCAATACTCTGCTTCTTTTGGCTTTTCACTGTGTTTATTGGTCTCTCTACCTGAATCTTGTCTTGTTCCATCTAATAACATTTCTTTTACTTCAAGGGGAGTACATTTAGGTACAGGACAACTTTCATGCAGGCTGCCTTAAAGAAATACTGAAGGGAAAGATTGCCTGAGATACTGCAATAGGAGGATGAACAAAATGATCTAAAAGGTCTTCCCATGTCAAATGTCTACAATTTTAAATAGTAAATGATCAAGGCAAAGGCATTTCCTGGTGATTAATGACTGGCTGGGTGTAGTCATGTCTGGGCCTTAACCCTGGCCTCTTGTATATCCCTAGGAAATGCCCTGTGGCTCAGTTGTTTCTGCTGGTTTGAGCTACACTTGGTTTATGATTTATTGTCATTTTTAAAAGTACCTTTATGTTTGTCGCTATTTTGGTGACTGCTCTAGACAGCTTTGTTCCTCTCTCTCGGGTGTGGATGTTATTCCTAAACCAACATAAATGTGCCTAGATAGCAGAAGTGATGGAAGCTTCGATATACATATGGTAGTCCTATGCAGGTGTGGTACAGCTGGTACACATGGCGAACTGCGTATTGTTTAGTGTCAGGCATGGCTGTAGAGCTCACGTATAGGATCCGTGCCAGCTGGGAAGTAACGTTTGCTTCCCACCTTTGCTGAATTGCAGTCCGCATTAGTGTTGTTGGCAATTAAGGCCAATAAAAAATATGATGAATTAATGTTATAAAGTTATGATGATTACATTATGATAATCATGTACATTGTCACTGGAGTTGTTGCAGTATCAGGGCATTTTCTACAGCACTGCTCTCTCTCAAGGAAGTCATAGGGGTACCCCAGTGCTCCCATTATTACCATAATGCTGCCCTTTGAGCTCATTTGATGTAGCACATTAAATCTTAAAGATACTCCCAAGGTGCTGGCTTTCTGAATATCTGCTGAAATCAGTGGCACTCAACATTTTGTCTAGAGTCACAACTCAATTAAAAAGACCGAATGTGCAAAATATTGTGTATTTGTTTTCAAAGCTGGCAGCAGCTCATGTTTCTGACTTGGGCATTGTCTCTTTCACTGTAATCTGCGGAGATCCCTAATGGGTGGAGAAAAGAATTCACTTGCTACAGATAAGGAAACCAAACAACAAGCACTTTTTCACTTAATGCAAACCTGGGGGCTGTTCTTGTAGACCTTACTAAATAGCCATTATAACAGGCATATCATAAATGACAGTCATAAAAGTAAAGTTTGCCAAACTGGACCAAAGTTGTTTAAGGTTTCACATCAAAGACAGCTGAATTGATTTAAATGATCATTTTTAAAGTGGAGGGTGAAACAAGAGCTGTCAGATCTCAGCAGGTCTCACAGATCCACTAGGCAACTGTTATTTCCAGGATTTTTGTAGCATCAGGAGCTTTTGGCCCTTCTTAATTTAACCTAATGATTTGGAGATGCTCTATGGGTGATTTAATTGTGTGCCTGAACCAGTGAGTAGGCAGATAGCTTGTGTAGCTTATCGTCGTCGTAGCTATGACATTGTAAGAACATTGCCTGGACAATGTTTTTAGGTGGGAAAATGGTATCTTTTATTTGATGTACCTGGAGAAATAGACAACTTGAGGAAAGGCGTGTGTGCCCAAAAGCATTTCTCTTTTTTCCTAGCGAGTTGGTCTAATAAAAGATATTACTTCCACAAACCTTCTCTTGCCTGCAATTAAATAAAATAATCACAGATTCACACTGTGTGAAAGATCTTTTAATTTATTTCATATCTGCTATTGCTTCCAGTAGAGCCAGTAGGAGTCCTTACATTGAGTCCCGTGTGATTCACCATGTGTACAGGAACATTTTATACCACTGCACAGCCTCTTCCTCAGTCTTTTGTCGTAACTTAGCGCAGATTTAATAGCAGCATATAATGAGGGCTTGTGTTGCTGGGGAGTGAAGGGAAAGTTATCTTTTGAAAGTGTGAATTATGGAGTGTGTGGATTAACAAAGTGAGAAAGAGCAAAGGTATGTTCATAATAGAAATTGATGGAGTTAATAGCAATAACAGATGGATAGGCCTGACCTTTTTCATCGCTAATTCTATAGAAAAACTACTGCATTGCTCTTTTCTAGTGGATAGTGCAGAGGAAAATGAAATAAGCTAGAAAAGCCTTCTAAGCTCAAAACTAGGGTAGAAGTGCAACATTGTGAGGTCATGGAGAAAAAAACTGTCTGCCATTTAATTTAAAAAATAAGTGAAAAGGTAAAAAATAAAAATGGAAATAGTAACTTATTGCTTATAGACATCAAAATCCTTTTCTTCAAGATGTTAAATTTTATTTTGTGTACTTAGTGTATTAAAAGGACATAGACATTGACATTGCATCCAATCATCAGAATAAATAACCATTCTTCAATCTTAATAACAATAAATATATCTGTTATCACAGATGGAGCCTCACTATATTTTTTACTGATTACTTTATCTTTAAAGTGGAAGCTTTGACTGGTGGAAATAGAACATCAACAAGAATGACTTTTAAACCAAAAAGTTAAAAAAAGCAGGGCTCATTTCCCTGCCCACCCCCAGCCCCTGGTAAGGGGCCACCCTGCACAGCCCACCCTACCCAGTGGTACCCAGGACACTTCCCTGCCAGCACAGGGGGGATCCCATCTGATCCACAGAGCTTCCGTTGCTGGAATACAGGAAAAATGACAGGATTTCCCCTTTGGCCTTCTTGTGGACCATTTGCCTTTTATAGCCAGGCTACTTAGGCCAACTTCTGGCTACAGGATTCTTACTTATATATGAAGATAGGGCTCCTGAAGCACTTTGTGCTTACAAGGACACGCAGGATCAGTCATGGGAATCTTCATGTTGATCCAGATGGGCCACTGTAGGATGTCCAACTCATCCCTACAGTCTGATAATTTGAAAATGAAACATCTATCAAAATCTTATTACTTTGGAGAGGATGGGAGCTCATGGATTATAAACCCTAACTTATTTTTTTATATCTTAAATTATGCTGCTGTATCTAAGCCGTAAATTTTTACAAAACAATCTGCTGATGCATTTGAAAGACAGGAATAAATACTCTCAGTGCTGTGACAGAACCGTTACAGAGGGAGTGAGCAGGTGTGTGGGGTGAGGATGGCAGAGAGGTGGTGATGGCGCATTGCTTTTGGAACTGCTACTCTTGTTGGTTTTGCAATAAGATGCCTGTATTTACTAGGAGGAGAGGAGGGGAGGTTAATGGTATCAGTTCCTGGGAATACAGGCACTCCCCATGGCTGAAAGGGAATATTCCTGGATCCACCAAAGATCATTTCACTCCCAAGTGTCTGTGAGGAGGACGACATGCCTGTCTGCTTTCAGTTTCATATCATCACAAAGTGCTGATTTATTAAATGGTGTCAAACTTCTTCACAGTGTTTGAGCATGCACTCTGAAAGTTTTGCTCTGTGGCGTAGGAGGCTGAAATGACTATCAGGGTACAAGACGGTATTTTAAATTGAGCAGCACTAAATAGCCTGATCCTGCAAATCTGGGACTGTGCACTTCATTTCACAGAGACTGGTCCTGCCAAGTTTTGTGTGCCATTTAAGGGGAAATCTTTTCTGCTGAGACCAAATGCTTTTGGTGGGTGAGTGATAAGCCCCTCGAATCCTTGCTAGGTAATACTCATACCTCCCAAGACAGGGTTCAGGAGATTTATTAAGGGCTACCATTTATACAAGGCAGGGCTAAACACAAGAAGGACAGAAAGCTCAATAACTGCGTTGGAAAGATTTGACAAGTAAACTAAAATGAAATACAGCCGTGAAGCCTGTGATGGGAGCAAGGGTCAGCACATGATTCATTTAGTATGAGGACTTCATTAAGTGTGTAAATATTAAGAGATTGTTTCTGGATTACTTTATTTTTGCTCTGCTTACACTGCTCATGTACAATTGGACTCTTCCTCTAACACAGTTAGAATAACTTTGTTTCCAGAGATAAGATACCTAAAGCGAAGGTGAGGCAGATAGATAATTATAAAAACATCTTCTTTGTTTCGTGGTGTGGACGGTCTTCCCGTGAAGGTCACTGTGACAATGCTCCAGGATGTACTTGTGGAGCTGGTGACTTTCGCAGGGAGAGGCCAAATGGTGTAATCAGATCTTACATCTGGGTGCTCGCTGTCGGGGTTTCAGGAAACTTCTTTTGCTCCATGATAGACCTGTTCTCACTGGGCAACGGGAAGAGCCTATGTGACTGTTAAAACAAGAGTGGAAAAATATGTATCTGGAATATGCATTGCTTTGTCCTGCCAAGCCAAGTGTTTATTGTGGAGGCCAGACACATCTGTCCTCCTCCAACAGATAGCATGGTGTTTCTTGGATTAAAAAGGCCGACTGTAGTGGAACAGTGGAAGAAATTGCTTCAGAAGACTGACTTATTGAAGTCCTATATCATATGGACACTGTCAAAAAATATTAAGCACAATAAAAGCTGACACTAGGGGAGATGAAAGCAATATTGCTTGATATTGTGATTACCTTTATGGCAACGTGCTCAAGATGAGCAATGGGGAATTTACTCTTTTTTTCATTTGACCTGGGCAGCCAATATGATTACTTGGGGGATTTTGTTGTTGTTGTATGTAATAAAACATCTGTAATAAAAGTTAAAAAAAATAGTTTTGGGAAAGAGAATGGAGACATGGATTGCAGACAGCTATTTGGGTCAAGGGGTTAGGTTTTTGCCAGGCTCCAGATGGGGACTGAGTGGAGGACAGGGGCTGGAAGTGATTGTGAGGCTGATTCTGACTCCATTGCACAAGCAATATGAACAGCGTCGAGTTAGGCCCATGCACTGCACCTGATCAGCAGTTTGTCCAGAGAGAGGTTGATAAGTGCATTATTCCCTGTATGAGATATTTCTTGAGAATTCTGCTTAGGGAAGTGTGTTTGTTTTTAAAGCTTGCAGTAAGTGTGAATAACAAAACTCATTACACTATCTTTGCATTTCATCCCCTTTCAGATTTACTGGAAGATCTTGGAAAACAGCAGCTTTGGCGATACAATTTAGTTATATCAAGGATAAGGAATTCTTGCTGGAAACTTGACAGGCACCAAATCACTTTATTACATGCCGTCCTTTCAGTTACTTTTGTGGATAGCCATACAGTTGCTGTGGACAGTTTTATGTACATGGCAGGTCTTAACAGCGGATAAAACCCCAAGCAACTGTCACCAAAAGACCAAAGCCAACCTCCCTTAATGTGTTAGCTTATTTCTGAACAACTGATCTTGAAACATCGCCCAGTTCAGGTGTCCTTGCTCCTGCAGGTTGTGCCAAGCACATGGTTCTGTATCTTATGCCATCAGATGTCTGGCATATCAACAGCGAAAGCATTGAAGCCAAGAAGAGTTTTGCAATTGTTTTCAAATGGACTAGGATTTACAGCCCTGTTGTTTATTCAGTATTTTTTTTTAACGCTGATACGGTGTGTGGCTGGTGGAGTGGAATGGTAAATTGTCATGGCCAATATAATGTGGTGACTGTCTGTTATCTACTAATTTATACTAAGCACAGATTACTGCTAATGGGCAAAATAAGACATCATGACTTCTACTGTGTCAGATTAATTTGATATACATGCAAGTACATATAAAAACCATCAGATGCTTAGCACCTCTCAAACAGTGCTTGCACATTATTTGATTTTTGGTTCTGGTTCCTGCCATCATCAGAAGTAATTTACCTCTTCATTTGTGTAGCATAGAAAGGTTACATTATAAATTAACCTAGAGAGTGGCCCAGCTATTCATAAATTATATGGGCTTAAAAATAACCCTGTTATGAAATAGGACATGATGCAATACAACAGTATTACAGCATCTTAGTAGTGCTTGTTCAGAAGAAAGCAAATTATGATAATTTGCTAGATAATAGTGGATGTTCCTGGGCCCCAGGTCCTAGAAAAGCAAAAGTCAGACCTGAAGCAGCCTTATATTGCTGTTCAGATTTGCAATTCAATGACAATGTTCAGGATCCTATGGGGCATATTTAAACACAACACAGAGGTGAAGGGCTGGTTCTGCAGGGTGCTGAGTGCCTTTAGACGCATTGAAGCCAAGGAGCTTGAGGTTGCTGAGTGTCTCCTTGAGCCCCCATTGTAAACTGAAGCATACACATTTATTTTGATACAAGGAAGCTGAAAGATGTTTGCAGCTGTCTCATCTGCACTGAATACTCCGTACTGGAGGGAGGTTTGTGCTCCAGGCTGGAGTGGTGCTGCAGCTGGTTACAGGCACCAGTAGTGCAGATAAGCAGAGCAATGCAAGGCTTGTGTGTTAAACTAGGGGGTCCCTGTGATATTTTCCAATAAGTGACATCTTCCAGGCATAGTTCACATTACTGTGTCTCCCCCCCCCCCTTCCCTGTCCTGGTTGTACCAGCTCCCAGGTATTACTTTCCAAGGTGAAAATTAAAACAAACAAACAAATGAGAGCATCGTGTTTACACATGAGAGAGTGTGTTTACACGTTGTCGATACTCTCCAACAGCACCTAAATTCTTCCTTTATTTTGCACTGTTCTTGCAGCAGCATCAGGCCACTGTCAATGAAATGGGCTCTGCATTCTATTTCAAAATCTTATTTTATTAAGAATCTTTCTAATTCCAGTTAGACTCAAATATGTTAACATTTTGCCTTTGCCAGGGCTTCTGGTGTGGACTCTGAACATAATTTCTAATGTCATAGTATTTTTTTTTCAGAAAGCAGTTACCTTCTCTATTCCCCCACAAAAACTTTGTGCTGCAAGTAATTTAAGATTTCCTCCAGGTTAGAATATTTTTGCATGTAAAACCCCTTTGAAGGTTTAAATAGACTGTTACTGAGTTTTGACATGTATTAGCACGTGTTAAGCACTGCAGTTATTAACGGTTGTGGAGACAAGACACATTCCATCTCTCAAGCGACTGACTTGCAGGTGTCCAGATCACTAAAGGCCATGAGAAGGCAAAGACACTAAAAAAAAAACACTTTCTGTTGCAATAAGCATTAAAACTCCCTTTACCAACAATCTTGGCAAGAACGGTCAGGTGAGGAATAAACTGTAGTTGCAGCCTTATAAATTTCTGTCTCTAGATTGTGGCTGGGAAAATTTCTATTGCTTATGATGAAAATCTTCCCTGTGTCACTCATAAGGTTCTGCATCTACTCAGAACATATTTTTAAAGTCTATTGAAGCATACATTTGCACAGCATGATGTGCATTAGTTACATAGGAATTACTGAATTCTCTGCTGTTCTTCTTGTGTTCTGCGTGAGACGAATCTGTCTGTATCTAAACAATGCCACATTCATAGAGGGAAATCAAGTTTGCCATACTGGTGGATTTTTTTCTTTTTTTTAATTCTTCAATTCCTTTTATTCATATATAAGAAATTGACTGAGATTATCATCTCTCCCATAGCAGAACTAAAGGAGTGTGACGTGTCCTGCGAAAGCAGATACTCCGGACTCAGTACTTCTCAAAGGGATAGCAGGTTTAAGCAAAACAAAGTAACCTACCGCTCTTCTGTTCCCAGGGCACAGCTTCCGTTCTTCAGCGCAGGTCTGATAATGAGGAGTACATTGAAGTGGGAAGACTTGGACCATCAGATTACTTTGGTAAGAAAATTCGGCTTAAGCGTGGTTCAGAAAGACAGCAAATGGGATTGTATGAAGTAGTTGCTGTCTTAATTAGCACTCTACTCTTTAGCGAACAAGGGGTTATGCATAGGTCAGCCTCTGCTTTCAGCAATACTGAGAGATTTCACTGAAGCTAAAACTATTCTTTGGTTTACACCAAAGCTGATAGGAGACAGCTCCAGAATCAGCAAAACAGTCTGAATGCATTTGTTTTTAAAGGCATTTTACACGCATGCATTATGCATGTGTAATGCACTTGTACTGTCAACAGAACTATGTAAAGTGTCTATCAAGATAATATAAAGGGGTATGTTCTACAACCAAAGCAACTGTATGGTGGCCTAAATATGCACCCTCCAAAAAAGAGGCACAGACGTGTGATGGTGTATTTGTCCCTATTTCCAGGTGAGATAGCATTATTGCTCAATCGGCCCCGGGCTGCTACTGTGGTGGCACGTGGACCCCTGAAGTGCGTAAAGCTCGACCGGCCCCGCTTCGAACGAGTGCTCGGTCCTTGCTCTGAGATCCTCAAGAGAAACATTCAGAGATACAACAGTTTCATTTCACTCACTGTCTAAATGATTCCTTTTGGAAAGCTGCCTTTGTGTGACCTTGTGCACTTAAATTTGCTCTGTGCGGCTCCATAGCTTTATAAAGAAAAAAAAAAAGGTGTGCATTTCATGTGTATTTTTTCTGTTATGTCATGCACTGGATGTCAGTTCAAATATTATGTATCATTTAAGAAAGAAGACAACTGTTTGGATAAGACTAGCTTGGGGGTACCGTGCAGGGAAGATTAGGCTTTTGCCTTGCAGGCAAGATTTTTACCTGTTGTTGGATCATATAGATAAAACTGTGTTTTTAACTATTTAAACTACATATGATTGTCTGTTTCCCTCATTATCTTGCACCTACTCTTAAAGTTAGTTTTATTCACCTTTCGTAAGCTTCTTTGGTAAAGTGATGTCCCTCTGCCTGTCACTTCTAAAAGCCTTTTCACTGCTTATGGACTGGAGGTTTCTGAAATCCACGTGGTCAGTGGCAGTTGCACAATTTAAGAGGGAAGGTTAGAGAAAGGTTTTGATCATTCCAGTAAGCCAAGGAAAAGTAGAACTTTTGAGTCACCTTGTTTGTGGTTTAGAAATAGGGGCCATATTCCTCTGTGTTACAAGTCCTTCCAATGGGAACTTCTTCACTCAACTAAGTGGGGTTTTCTAACATATTTATCTGCAGCAAAGTGTTCTCAGCCACCTTTCCAAATATTATATGAAATACTTCAGAGATAATGGCAGCTGTACATCAGCAGTTTGATAGGACTCTTTTACGTAAGGTCCACTTAACTAAAATCAAAAGCCTTTTTTTTAGTATATGACCAGGATTCTCTGAAAGCCACATACATGCTCCAAAATGCTGCCTCTCCTCCAAAAGACACATATTGCAGAACAAAAAGCACCAGGAACCTGCAACAAGCCCCATGTGGGTGCAGCCTTGCTGGCAGCTGTGTCTGTGTAGACATGGGTCTCCTCTTGAATGGGGCTTTTTGCAGAGCCAGGCCTTACTCTGCTCTGCAGCCCTCCTTTGAAGGAAAACTTCTCTTTGCTAGCAGAAGCAAATCTCTGCATCCCAGCTACTCTAAATGGCACTGCCCACTTTTCAGTTGCAGAAAAATTGTATTTCTTCTTTATGATAACATTGCGCTGAATAAATGCGAATTTTCCATACCTTTTACACACCAGAAGTTATATAATAAAATAAGGCAGCAATCTTCCTTTTGAAACTAGAGGTGTTAAGAACATGTCTAGAATTACTCATACCAATGTGTAATTTGTTCTACTTCTTGGCGTTAACAAAAAATAATTTGGGATTTTCCTACTGACTCCCACCAAGAAGGTTCTTGGGACCCAATATTCCAGTACCTGCCCACAGTGGTTTTTACAGAGCTAACTGCTCCTCGACTTGTCTAAGTCCTCCCATCACTTCAAGGTGCTTAATTTATTTCAGCATATTTTCAGTGGTCCTGTCATTGTATATCAGTTTCCACTATTTATTATGATAATGTTATGCTCCTTGCATGTATCAGATATGACCATTCACATTTTTCAACCTTGCTGTTTTATGACCTACATTTATATAGGCAGACACCCATTATATATCTCAATAAATGTATAAGCATTTGCAAAACTTTTGTTTTGTTTCACTCCTTTTGAATTCTCTTCTGCTATTTTTAAGACATATTTTTAAAGGTTACCACTCACTCGTTATGTTACTTAACCTATTGCATTTCTGTTGTATTCATAAAAAATGTGTTCTGCATAATATGCAAGATACATGTCTTGCTAAACACCAAGTTATTAGTCTCACTGTCTAGAAGCTACTTGAGCACACGCACACAAAACAGACTCTTTATTTTAAACCTTTATAGATCATGAAGAATACATTTGAATTATGGGTCTGTTATAAGCAAGTTCAAGAGAAGTGTAATCATTTAACACCAGGGTCCCTGTGCTTGAAGTGGAACAAACTGATATTCTATGACATTTGAAAGATAATTGTAATATTTGCAGTGGATGATGGGACAGAATTGCAGTATGAATAAAATTCTTCTACATTACATGTGGCTGTTGTGGGTTTATTAATACTGGAAGTCTGTATGAATAGAAGTCATGTTCTAGTTAAAATCTGCATATCATAAAAAGTTTGAACTCTGCTGAAAATAATCAGATGCAAAAGGACAAAAAATAGACCAAGAATCCTAATGCTATATATAGGAATGGAAACCAAACTGGTTTTCTGCAGGATTAGCGTGAAGAAAAAAATTCTTGGGTTTAAATGTAACCATATACATCTATATAAAGAAGTAGGGGTTCAAGGTGTCTCGAGGCTCTTCATGTTGTGGAGATGTCAATTTAGCAAGTAATTTAAGCCCATGTGGAACATGAAGTATGTGAGCTGTCTCAGTGGTTTTAGGGATGCTGTGTAGAGCTTTAAAGCCCACAGGATTACTGGTGCAAGCTGCAGTACAGAGAGCTGGAGGAACTGGGTAAGAACAGAGTTGTTCTCTCTCAGATGCCAGTGCTTTTCCCCCCAGTATCACAGACAAAGCCCACGGTCCCGACCACAGAGAATCTGTCCCAGTCATTCCTCTCTGCTTTGGGCCACACAGATTTTAGGAGTGCAGCTTCCCTAGGACTGAAGCACGAAGCCATTTTTGGCACCAGAGCTGTGCTGTGCTGCTGCCATGGCTTGGCCAAGAAGAACTGCATCGAGGACAAACTTCCCAAAGAAGGCAGAGCTTCTGAAGGAACTGCCTGTATTTCCTGAATCTGGATGGATCAGGATTGAAGGGCTGCTCGGTGAGAAGAGGTATTTAGCACATTGTTAGTGCCACATGCTACCTGCGGTGTCAGCCAGAGCTCTGGGTGGCCACGTACGAAGGCATCTTGTGGTTCAAGCTTGGCTCTGGGGCTGGAGCTGTCACCCAGAGCAGTGTGCTGGGCTTGCGGATGTGCTCATGCAACTTCTCTGCAGTGGCCCCCACACAGGAATCTTGGGCGGCTCCTGGCCTCCAAGGGCTGTCCAGCTTTCCATTTCTGGACTGTGTTATTTTTCCCCCTTCGCAGTGATTCAGGCGGGAAGGACTCATCTTTCCAGAGAATTACTCACATTATGTAGCAATCAGAAGTGACCACTCTCTCTGAGGTTCTTCCAGATGGACATTACCAGCCCACACACCCCCAAAAAGAGCATCTCACCACTCCTCATTGTCTGTCTTTTTTTAGTTGGTTTTTATCGTCTCACAGCCATTTCAGGACTCCAAGACGAAAGAAAAGACTGTATTTTTAATAGAAACTGATTGTACCTCTGGGTTTTTTTACAAGCCCTGTATGGCTGACCGTGCTTTAGCATGTGTAGCAGATTACTGCCAGCAGTCTCCAGCATTCCTGCCACTTTGTGGCAATGGGTGAAGTTGTTGCCTGAAGTTGTGCAATGGTATCAGCCCCATGAATCCTCAATCCTCAAGCAGGCGCGGTCTGACATGACGTTACCTGTTCCGGTGTTAGTGGAAAACAAGAGCTGTAGCAGAGAACAAAGTAATACCAATGCACGCTAGCTTGGTTGTTGGCTGCTGCTTTGTTTTTCTTGCAGTAAGTGATCTCCAGAAATGGAGCCACCGCACGAAGTGTGAAATTTCTCCTGCTGTGCAGGTTGCACGACCTGCATGCATCACATTTGGCTCTGCAGTTCTCAGTGGCGCATAGATCCTTTCCTTCCTATCTGTGGAAGAGATCGTGTTTGTTCTTTGTGCACATTTCTGTGTAGCAGCAGAGAGAGAGAATATTGTCTTGTGCAGAGGTAAAACCATGATGATGTCCCTGAAAGGAGCCAGAGGCCGTGGTGCCTGTGGTTTATTGCAGAGCTACGTGGATGCAGCCACCAGAGTTGTGGTGTCCCCCGGGACTGCAGCAGGTGGGTGGGATGAGCAGAGCAGGAGGACAGTTAGGGTCGCACTGCTGACCTGGTGAGCACTAACTGGTATAAAAGGCAACATTTCAAAGAGCAGTTCACCATTCAAAGACAGAATTATCTACTCCTGCAAGCCCAGGCATGCTTTTAAAATTTGTTCCTAATGATTTGGCAACTCTGCCTGTAGTTCATTTTCCCCTTCCATGCATACAACTGCTCAGAAACCCGTAAGGGTGTTTTCACAGCCAGAGGGACCTCTGTAGGTCCCCCTTCCCTCTGGAGAACAAGAACGTACTGGCTAGGAGCGTATGCGTAGCCTTGGAAAGCTGATGTTACGGGAATGTGTTGGCTTAGATGCTCCTAAAAAGGGTTTTTCTACAGCCATTTGCTGCTCAGCAGAGTTGTATCTGGGATGCAGCACTTGCACAACAAGCTGGCCTTTTCTCTGAAAAAGCTGCCTGGCCAAAGGAGCTGGCATCTGCAGCCATCTGGTATTTTTGTGAAGGCTGAGGATGTTTTCTCTGCTTGATCAGACTCCAATACCAGAGTGATTCTTCTGAGCTCTAAAAATCTGGATGCAGCTTTTAGAAAAGAGGCTGCACTTTGCTTGGGAAAGCAAAGCAGAGCACTCATGTCTCACTGGACACACTCTGGAGTCCTGTCTCAGGAGTGCATGGGTGACTATTTTGGCTTCTGAGAGCTTCAACCTGTCCCTGGCCCTGTTTTAATCTCTGTTTTCAAGTTGCTCTCTGCAAAAGTAACACAGAGAATCTGTGCACAGACAGGCTGAAACACCCATCCCTGGCTCCTGCACTTGTGGAAGCGTTCAGAGTTCCCTTTAAGAAGTCATGAGTTCTCGTGGAGGAAAAAAATATTCATTTTACCCAAAAAGACTGCTCCTATTCCAGTATAAACCGTCTCCAAACATGGAACAGCGGCGTGCCATTTTGCTCTTTGGGCCAGCAGCGCTGAATGAATTGGCAGATGCTGTGCTTCTGCGCGATCCCTGGTAGCTGCTCCAGTGATGCTCCCCTTTCTTTACAGCTTGGGTTCATGTTCAAAAGGTTTCATTTCCAAAAAGGTGCCCCTTGCCCAAGCCCCCCACCATCGAGAATTGATGGGTGCGTTCCCGTGCCCTCGGTGGGTGCCGACAGCCTTCGCCTGGCTTTGGAGAGCTGGCAGTTGGACGCAGGACATATAGACTGATGATGAGGTAGGGATTTTCTCACCACTGCCTGCTGTTACTGGCTCTCTGGATGTTCATACTGCTGGCTCTGGGGAAATCAAGCCTTTCTGGGAAGTGGCTACTCCCTATCCTCTTTATACAGAAAATGTATTGTTATTGTTTGAAAGCACTTTTGTATTGCCCTTAGACTACAAGCATGGCAATTGTTCAATTAGAAGACATCATGGTGCATAGCAGTGAAATACGACGTACAGTACCATGCAGTATGTATTTTCCAGATAAACTGGGAAAATAGTGAAATGGATCCGCGAAGTGGGGGCACAATAGCTGCTTTACATTCCTCCACATGTGTGGAATTTATATGCGCTACAGAGTGACTCTGTTTTGTTACCATGTGTTTAAGATAATCTGACGATTCGTCATATTTCTAGCAGCTTTCATTTTCTCAGTTGTGTTTGTGGTCCACGCACAAAGTAGCAGAGACTTAGCGAGAACATGGCTCTGAATTAGTGCTGGCTGAACCCTCCCACCATTTATTTCCACTCCGGCAGGGAGAGAGAGAGAACAGACTTAAGAGTTGAGAAATACAAGAGGCTATTTCTCCGGCTCATCCAGGGGCAGCTTGAGCAATTTGCCAGAGAGGAGTAGCTGGCTGCAGTCACAGACCAGGCGTTATTTCATCGAGACTTCCCAGCCTCGAGGTGCATCGCCTCCGGACCCCACCCTGCCCAGGAAGCCGGAACCCACAGCGTGCAGTAGGGGACACGTCACCCTACATCCAAACCCATGTAACGGTGACGGCAGGAATTGCTGCAGGAAGGGTAGCTGCGTCTGCTGGCGCTGACTCCGGCACCGATGGAGAAGTCCTGGTCCTGGTCCTGCCACCCAGGAGTCGTGCAACCTCATAAGGATCTTGGCGAGGCCGGAGGCGCTATCTGGGAAAGCAATAGGGCTGCTCCTGAGCCTGGCAAGACTGCAAACGGCCGCCAACAGCATCACGTGCCCCACTCCGGCTGATGTGAATGCTTGGATGCGTCCAGCACGTGTTACGATGGGCCAAATTGCCGTGAGATGGCAGGATGGTTCCTATCCTTGACATGTAGCCAGTAAAGCATCACACCCTCTCCTATTGCCTTGTGTTTCTGGCGTTTAGCCCGGGATTTAGCTTTTAGCGAAGTAAGAGAAATCCAGAATTAACTCAGGAGGGCTTTTTAAAACTTGCATTTGCAGGGGGCAGGAGAAGGTACTGAAGCCGCCCGAGGAAGACGAGCACCAGCCCAACAAAGGCGCCCTTGTGCGGGCGGGGAGATGCAGCAGAACCTGTGTCCGGATGAAAGCTGCCCTATCAAAATAGCCATAAACAAACCCGCCTCCTCCGCTACAGAAAGCTGTTGTGCCAGGAGCATATTAAATTGTATATGCTTTTTCTCAAGGCAAAAGAATTGCAGCAGTGACGGCAGCTGTGCGTGCTGGAGCTGAGCCACTGTATTCAGCTAATGAAGGCCCTGCTGAGGACGGGGTGGGGGAAGGACTGCAAATGAATGTTTTATTCAGAGGGACCCACACTGAAATAATCTACCGGTACTGGAGATATGTGGTAGGGAAAAAATCTGATGGCCCCGCCACCGAAAGCTGTTTGCCAGAGGGCAGCACAGGTGATGGGTTGGATCCCTTCCTACACCGGGCTCAGTGGCGCTGGTGGTGCTGCTCTTTATAGGATGAGACAAGCTGGGCCTTTCCTTCCACAGGTTTCCCTGGAGAGGTGCTCAGTCTGAAGCCCTGGCAGCAGAGCTGGGCTGCAGCTGGCCATCTGGCCATGGAGGAGCAGGTCAGGGGCAGAGGGGTGCAGAGGTTGGGGGATGCAGGCACTGGGGCTTAAACTAGCAAGCAGAGAGGTGGGCAAGCTGCTCCTTTGGGGCAGTGGGCTCAGGGCTCACCCAGTGCTGCCTTTGCCAAGGTGAAACTTTACTTTGTGAGTACCTAAAGCCTCTTCCAACATGAGCTGCAATTTCCTTATGAACAAAGTTGAGTTGTGGGTAAAGGATATAACAAAAATCTCCATCACCCACAAATTCAGAAACTTCAAGAAAATTAGCAGGATGCTTTCCCTATTAACTCAAGAGCACAGTAGCATAGAGGCACCTCACAGCTCCTCCATAGGAGGGAGCGAACTGAAAAAGAATAAATCCAGAAAGGACAATTTATGTGAAAACACCACACAGGTGCCTCATCAAAGATGAGCTTATCCTCAGGCCATGTAGTTCTGATGCTGCAGCAAGGAAATGGGATAGAAGAGCCTGACACCCTTTTCAGTTTAAATTCAGTCACCGCAGCCTATTCTTTAAGGTAAAGAGGAAATTTATGGCCCTGCTGCAATGCGAGCAATGCTCTGCAAGTGCCCACAAGGTAAATGCCCTTTTGTGTTTGAATCTCTTCCATTTCTGAGGTCCCTGTGCACATAGGGCTAACATGATTCAGTGAAAGGAACCCATTTCGGTTGCTTTTTAAGCAGATTACAGCAGATTAGTTGACTAATCTACATGGAATCCTCTCTCCAACAATGTCAAACGGTAAACAAATCCAGCCACTTTTGTATTGCATATAAATATTTACTGTGGATTTTATTGAGATTAACTTCAAATGATGTTTGCAGTGATGGTTTTATTTTATGACTTGCTACCTTTGGTAATGTAAAACCTTTTGAAAGAAACATACCTTCAGCAAAGTGTGAATGTAGGGCCGATCAGCTGTACAGTAGCATGTACCAGAGCATGTATACAAACAGAAACCGAGCACATTATCAACAAGAGATGAATGAAGCAACAAGTAAGAATGAAAGCTGCTGGTGCAGAATACAACTGCCTGGGATTATCATCACATCAAATGAAGTCTCCCCTGGAAGATGTGACTTGGTGTTAGGAGATGACACCTCACTGCCATTCACCATCAGTTCCTCAAGGGCAGAAAAAAAATGTGCGTGGACTACAAGCAGGGGGCTTTTGATGCATGTTGTTGAATATCCTGTCAGTGCACCTTCCTTGGATGTCAGTGTGCATGAACCCGTGCTTGTGAGAATCAAGGCAGCCCTTCTAATGGAGCAGGAGCAGAAGGGGGCAATGCACAGTGGCTGCACGGAGAAAAGAGCATCCTTCCAAAAACAAATGACTGCTGCTACCATCATGCAAAAGCCAGTGTGGGTCTGTGTCTGGCAGCACATCACAATCCCGATGGCATTCTGGGGGCAGACAGCTCTGGCCTCCTGGGCCACCCATCCCCATGGGGCTGCTGTGCCCATGGGTGCCAGGCTGGAGCGCTGCTGTATGCTGTGATGCCGGGAGCGCAGCTGGCCCTGCGTGCCTCTCGCCTGGGACGTGGGGAATGTTGTGTCTACCAGGCTAGCGGAGGAATGCTCAGTTTACAAGACAATGGCTTTTTAGGAAGCCAGAAAAACTTAAACAGCCTTCCCAGATGGAAGATTGTCCCCTTCCACCCTTTGTACAATTAGGGCAGCTTCATACTCCTATAAAGAGATGATCTGTTTAATATAAGAGATTTCCAAAGTCTTAGCAAATGAGTATCTGAGAACTGGCTTCTGATGTGGTTTATGTTCTTTTTGATAGATTTAGGTTATGGGAATGTTGGTTACAGAGGCAGTGAGTGATTCATGCTGAAACCATCCGGGTGCCATCTGATACACGCCGTCCACCCGAAGGTAGAGGCGGCTGCTGCGCATGTTGTATTAGTGGTGGCAGTTCCAGCTGCTCTGTGGTAACTTCTAATTGCAGGAAAACTACTACAGCAGAGAAAAAGAAATGGCTGCATTTTGCAAAAGAGAGATAATTCTCACCAGGTCAGCATTCACGTAGCAAGCTAAAGGGGTTACAACAATGCCTCGAGACCTCGAAGTGAAGTGCTGCGTGCAAGGAGCTATACCAGCGCTGCAGAAGTGCAGGTCCCCATGCAGCATCAGACAAGGGCACAGCAGCACAGGAGGGAGCTGGCTGCTCTGTGCTCACTGCCCACCTTGGAGCTCTCTGGCAAACCGTCTTCTCCCACCTGACTCCAGCTTTGCCTTGGTAGCACCTGCAGGATCAAGCCCTGGAGCAGATGGGGGAAAGAAGCAGGGGGAGAAATGTCTTTCTGCTCTGTATTTTTTCCCTAGAGTAAAGCATTTCCATTTGAAGACTGTCAAAGCCAGCAAAAGGGCAGAGGGTGGTCTGTGAAAGATCTCACTGGGAAAAAGCTCAGAGGGGAGTTGCTCTTCAAGAAAGGACTGCATCCCACCAGCTCTGCTGTGCTTCCTTCAGCCCACATACACCTGCTGAGCCCTTCTGGCTAGCTGGGGCTGGTCCTCACATTGGAAAATCCCTCACCGATAACTCTTAGCACCCCAGCCAGAGAGCAGACACCAAGAAATGATGCCAGCACACTGCCTCGCAGAGAGGTCTGCTTCCAGGTGCAGGCTCATCACTGGAAATTGGGTGAACAAAGCAGCAATAGGAAGAAGAAGTGGCCACTGTCAGCCACCTGCCTTGCAGCATATCTCAGCACTGAGCCCTGTCAAGGACGGCAGTGAGGGAGGAACTGGGATTGTCCTCATCAAAACTCACAGATTCCCTTTGGACTTTCATAACTTCTCCCAGACCTCTGTGAGAGCAAGGCTAGGCCATCAGCCAACAGCTCTGCAGTGTCACATACTTTAGTTGCCATGTAATAAGCAGAAGACTCGAGGATCCTATTTTTGTTTGCATGTTTTTTTTTTTTTTTTTTTTTTTTTTTTTCCAGGTCTCCCCCACCATTGCTCAAGTTTCAGTGATACATAGAACCAGAAGGAAAGATCCTGTCTTCTTTTATATCAGATTTATAGTTGAGTTATGGGGCTCCGTGGATCGTTTACTCTGAATTTATTAATGTTAAGATAAATTCAGAGTCACCAGGGATTTCCAGGCTGGGCAGGCATCAAAAAAGCCCTCAAAATGCTACAAGAGGCTGCTTGTGCTGGAGCAGCAGCCTGCAGCCCACCGTGCCCTGCAGGTGACACAGCAGCACTGGGACTTGGGATGTCCCCATAACACCACACATCCATCCCAGTGAAGCCACCCCACTCCTGGGCACTCTCTGCCGCCTGTTTTGCATCACCCTGCAAGCTGCATGCCCACAGATAGCCCGTAAACCCCACTTCACCTGCAGCTGCCTCGCCACGCTTGCTGGGAGCACGAAACCTCTCCGAGGAGAGCAGAGGGCAGCTGCAGCAGGAGGGATGAGGATCATCCATGGCCCAGCACCAGCACACCCCTTCATGCATTGCACAGGTTTGTGGCCTTGGGTGAGGCACAGCGCCCCAGATAAAGATGCAGCAAGGCAGCCTCGCCGGGCTGGCAGAACGACAGCCAAAGCCTTGCGCCTGCAACTCCTGCCTGAGATAACACAACGCGCTTTCAGGATTTATTGCCTTTATCCCCATTTGCGGCCAGCCTGAATGTTTCAATTATCTTTTCATGTTTTGGCATTTCCCTAACAAGCAGTGTTATTTTGTTGCTTCTGTTTCAGCAGAGACAGACAGGGCCTTGTTTTCCAAACACTGCACGCGTACATTGAAAAGCAAGCAGGCGATGGTGAAGCATATTTGGTCTGCCTTGGTGTTTGGAAAGGTAATTTACTGACCTCTGCCTCATCACCTTGCGCCAGAAGTCCAGCAAAGGCTCTGGTCTCAGCCCTTCAGCAATGAATCCTGTTTCCGCTGTGATGGGCTCACGATTTTGTTGCTGACCCTAGCAATTCATTGCCACAATTCATCCAGTCTGAGTTTCTTCATAGTCAGCTCCCCAGCTTGACTTTCTTGAGGCAAATTCAGCCTTAGGGTAACTTAAAGAGAGGAGTTACATCAGCATTGACTCGAGCCCACGGTTTCTGTTTTTTGGCTCTATTTAGTATCTTAAATTGCTTATTGGCATCGGGTGGTTGTTTTCAAGATCTCACATAGCTTCAACTCTTCCTCTCCAATGCTACATGCACTGATAATGAGCCGCGTTCGCTAATCTCCCATCAGGATTCATAATGTCATAAGAAAAACCTGGTAGAAAAAAAAATGTTCATCACAGTTTGTTCTGCAGCACAAAAGGTCATTCTGGCTGAATAGTTTGTCAGAAAATTTCCATTTAGTGTGAAAGTTTTCAGGGAAAAAATGTGAGTTTCTCCTCGGTGACAACCAAAATGTTTAATTTCCGATAGCTACCAACTGTCCCCTCTTCAGAAGCGCAAATGGGGATGCAAACACAAGATGGGTATTTTCTTCAAGAGTCCTCATGAAGAGCTCTGCATGTTTCTCCAGCAGCCCTCCTTGTGGTGCCGAGTTATTCTTCAGTCCCCAGAGAGCCTGTGGAGTGGCACGGTGAGCCCTGTGGCTCGCCCTGGAACCTCGTACTGATTTCCACAGGGCATGGGTGGGGTGGTAACTGCAGGAGGATTTTCTGCATCTGGACCCTTCACAGTGACATCCAGGGCTAGACTGCTGGAGGGAAGAAAAGTGGAAATAGAAACTGATGAGAACTCTCCTTATGCTGTTGCCAAACACGTTCCTTTGGCATTAGTAGATTAACCTAAAAAAGATTGTGGCCTCTTGTTTTCAGTCTCATCCCACCCATCACTACAGGCGACACTGTTGGCTGACCTGGGCGTGCACCTGAAGCAATGGGACAGCTGTGTATCCTTAACAGGGGATGTGTCCCAAAAAAACAGCATCGTCTTTCCACCAGGCAGGGAGCAACAGTGACAGGGTGCTGTGATGGGAAGGGATGCACGGCTCTTGAAAACAGCGTTGCAATAACCTCTGGGAGCCAAAATGCTTCGTTTCAACAACAGAAAAACAATTGCACATGAAACCTCAGCTCTCAGGAGGGCATGATTAAAGGAATGGATTTTGGCCAAGGGGGAAAATGGATTGACTCTGCGCATTCACACCCAGCGGTGCAGTCCCGCCGGTGCTGTGCAGGTAAGGGGAGGGCCATCTGCTGAGGAGGGCTTGCCCGCAGCTGCTGCTAAACTCATTTTTAATGCAGCATTTTCGATTATTTCCTATTCACTTGATACACCACCAAAATAGATCCAGTTCTCCCCTGTTTTAGCCTCTGCTAAAACCCTCAGACCACATCTTCTCCTATAACAAAAAGTATGTGGAATTGGCTAAAAGAGAAACATTCCTGTTCTCACAACACTTTAAAAAAATCTACTCCTTTCCTAAAGAAAAAAAAAATAGCACTTATAAGACTATAAAACTGCTTCTGTCCAGAATGCTCCTGCGTCAGATCAGCTTTGTCCCTTTAACCATTGCTGTGCCAAGCCTCACTGTAAATTATTAATCATCCAGAAATAGCTGCTGAAAATAGAGGCTAAAGGGAAGGCTTGATAACAGCAATGCATATGGCATAATTTATTTTGATCTTCCTGAAAGTCTAGCCTGAAGCCTGCAGCCGAAAGTCTGATCCGTAAGAAGGCAGGGCAGGGCAAGGGAGGGAGAGAGCTGCAGGGACACAGCCAAAAACGGATCACAGACCGCGTGGTTAGGGGGGCAAATATGGGGTGGGTTCATTGGAGCCCATGAATAGCTTGGAAGGGGAGAATAAGAGGGGGAGAGAGAAATCAAGCAGCAAGCTGAACTTGTGAATGCTTTTGGCATGAAATCATGAGGGCAAATGCAAAGCTATCCACCCACGCACACATGCATGGAGCTGCCACTCCACGGGGACAATCCTATATATATATGTACATATAATGAGTCTCGTATAAATAATGAGATGGCGAGGGGGGTTCACCGCCTCTTTACAGTGGAGTGGGAAAGCTCTGGGCCATGATGCCCCCCTTGTGAGCTCAGCACAAGGCGCAGCACTGGATGAACACAGATGCTGAAAAAACAATATGGGATGAAAGCTGGATAAATGCAGACAGTGTAAAAGTGATCTGAGATGCAGGGTGGATAAATGCAGATGCTAAAGGAGTGATATGGGATGCAAGCTGGACAAAAGCATGTTTTAGCAGCAGTGAGGTGACTCTGGGCAGGTGCTCAGCCCCTTGGGAGCTGGGATGAGCCCTGAGGATGGGGACAGCTGGTGGGTGCTCCTTGCCCTGCGGTGGGGTGACACTGATGATGCTGCGGAGCGGAGAAGAGCAGAAGTGTGTAGACCCTGCATCCAAGTGGCAAACATTGGGAAAACTGCAGCCAGGCAGAGCTGCCGGCAGAGAGAAGGACATTTTGTTGTGAAGTGTTTTTTCTTCTTCTTGGATGTATTTTTTTTCCAAGTTGCATTTCTTTGTGAGGCTTTGTGGACAGTGTGGGCAGAGCCAAGTGGAAGGAATTTAAAGGGAGAAGCCAGTTCAGGGTCACAGCCTGATATGCGAACATAAACCAAACAACTGCTCATGGGACAAAGCAGATCCCCAGAGCCAACACGGGGCCATGGACGTGTGGGGTGGAACTGGTGCTGGGGGCAGCGTGGGCTGCGTGCGGCCACCAGCCAGGGCCACCCGGGCAAGAAAGGAACGTCTTCAGCCAAAACAAGGAGGGAGGCTCGAGGTGGGCCTGCACGGGGAGCACAGACCCAAGGGGGCACAGACCCAAGTAACAAGCCTGACTTGGCTGGTTTGGTCCTGGCCCTTAATGTCGGGAGGGATTTTCTGGGCAGTTTTCCAGCTGGGGCGAGGGGAGCCCGGGAGAGAGCAGTTAAGTGGACATGGCTTGAGGAGGGACAGCATTTGAGCCAGGCACAAGCCAAGAAGCTTTGCAAGGAAAAACAGTCAAATTGTTTGCTCTGTTGCCTTCACATACAGCAAGGACTTCACCAGCAAGGAGTCTGATGCACTACTCAGCTATCACGGCTCTAGGGAAGGAAACCAGGAGGGCTGGGTTGCTTTCCCCCTGCTCTGTCAGTGCTGGTTCATTGTCACCTCTCCTATGGCGCCTGCTTCTTTCTAATCCATGCAGAGCTAGGATAGAAAATAACCATCATAATGAAAGAAGACTATTGCAGCTTAGCCTAGTATCGCTTTGGCTCCTGCACGCACAGCCAGATTTTTGTTCTCACACTGGTTTCATCCTAGGGACACTCCAGACACAAATTTCTTACTTGCTTCTTACTCCGTGTACCGCCTCTTTGGTGAAGTGTCCCTCCACACCGAGGAGCCTTTCCCTAGGTGCACATGGGATCAAAGGCAGACCTCTGGGACTGCGACATTACAGGCCCCATGAGACTTGGCCACAAGGTTGTTCTCAGAACGGCTGGAAATGCAACATGGAAGGGAAGGAAACATGTTCCGTGTGGAAGCGGGCCTAGTGGGCAGCACGGCGATCTGACTGTGCCTTATCAGAGCCTCTGTGAGGAGACTTCAACCTAGGGTGAGGTGATGGCCACACACCTCTGTAGGCCTCCCAGCCACAGCAGGTGGTGCTTTATGGGGGAAGCTTTTCTGGCATGGCCACACATATGCTGGAAATTGAATTGCAGTCCTGACGCTTGCTGTGGATCAGAGCAGCATTTTGAAGCAGTGATGTAGAAGCTAAAGACTCCATAGCTGATTCCCAGTCTCTTGAGCCATCTGGCTCCCTATCACTATTTTATCTCTCTCAAACGCTGCAAATGCTGAGGCCCTGTTCTGGAGTAATGGTGTTTCAAATTAAATCGACAGCCAGTTTGGGTTACGCAACCACGAAGCAAAGAAACACCAGAGGCAATGCAGAAAGCCCCTCCCAGCGAAAGCTCCCGATGACATTTATGGGAGTAGGTGGCTGAGGGGCTGCAGGGGAAATTCCAGATGGATGGGGGAAGTATCATTGGTATGGCCAGCCTCTGATGGAGGGTGGGACCGGGGGCACCTGGTGAGCTGCTGGGGAAGCTGTGGTTATGAGATCAGAGGGACAGCTTGGGGAAAGTCAGCGGGGACATGTGGAAACCCAGTGGGCAGCTAGCAGCGTGGTGCTGGGATGAGCATGAGATGGGAAGGGTGTGGTAATGCAGACTCCAAAAGATGAAATGCTTGCTGAACGCCAGGAAAAGAAGCAGGTCTGTCCTGGCGACGTCAATGGAGTGCTGCAGGCTCAGGGTTAGTCATGCTCCTAAGTGCTAGGCTCAGTCGGGGCTGTGCTTGACCCTGCCTCTCCATCCCTCAGAAAGCCAGGGATGAACTGGACCACACAGCACACTGCACCTCCAGACGGAAGTGATTAAGCCATGAATAAGAGATCCGCCAGCTGTTGTGCTCTGAGTGTGCGCACACGCTGTCGAAGAATGGCAGAACACTAAAACTTAGGCCAAGAGTGCCTGAGAGTAAAGGTGAGACCTCCATGAAGGACCACGGCAACAGCTACAAGACTAAAAGCACGAGCAGTGGAAACAGATACCAGGCTAGCATGGGTGTTTGAATTCTGACATCTTAATTTCAAACAAAGGAGGATAGGAAACTATTTTTTAAATCCTTCTCATTAAGTAATGCTCACAACTCCCATTTGGATGGGAGCTGAACATACACAACTTCTGGACACCCTTCCAGCACTTCTTTGCTTCCTTAGCAGCCAGGAGGAGCAGCTGGCATGGAAGCGGTGCCATCCCCTCCTGGACGCCAGGCACCAGGGCAGTATCCTGCTGCTGTGATGCTGCTGTGGTGCATGGGAGTGTTTGGGGCTGCCTGGCTGCTGCTCTCATCAGCTCTGGCATCCACAGAAACCAAAGTGAGACAGAAGAGCTGTGGCAAAAGATGGAGAAAACAAAGAGGCTGAGGAGATCTGGAAACCACAAACAGGGAAGGAATAGGTAGGAACAAGGAGAAAATGCAGCAAGAGGAGGGAAGAAAAAAAAGTCATGGTGAAGGAACAAGAGTAATAAATGGTGCGATACAACCAGAAGCAGCACGAGCAGTTCACCGTTTGTATGCACTGTGTCTGGGCTGTTGCCCATGGTATTTTACTTCACAAACTCACCCAGCCATTATGCACCGAATGATCATTAATGCAGCAGATGCAGCCAGACGTACGTAGGAGTGTGTTAATATAGGACCTGATGTAAAAAACACCTGCTAGTTTGGCAGGGTGTCTCAGGAAAGATACATGTGGCTCATGTGATTCTGCAGTATTTACAAAGGTATCTACTGCTTTCTCATCACACCATGTGTAATTCCCATTTGCTTTTCCGGGAGCTTTGCACAGTGATGGTGTAACAGAGACACCCGACTGAAGTTAAATGTAGCTGGTTCCACTCACACTAGCAGAGAAGCTGACACCTTAAATGTTCCTCCTCCCCTAAATATGCCTCTTTCGGAGGTCCCCTCCCCCCCCCCCCCAGCTTAAATACCTAGGACATGGAGAAGAATTCTCTATGCAATAACTAGACTCTGAGGCCTTGATTACAATGGCTTAAGTTTTTATAAGGCTGAAGCAATTGTGCTGATGTCAGAAAGTTACACAGGGAAGAGGCACTTTTTGGAGATGATCACAACTTGGCCTGCCTCATCCCAGTCCCAAATTCCATGCCGCTGAAATGAACGTGTGTCATTGCTGAAGTCTTCAAAGTGCTGACGTGCTCTCCTGGCATAAGATGCTCCTACAAACCCGAGGCTGGGCTGGTACCTGGCAACCCGGCAGCACCACAGGGCTGCTTGCAGGAGCACCGCAGGGATGGAGGGCTCTGACTCATATGCAGACGGCAAGCAGCTGCAGGGAGTTCAGATGTCACCACCCCACAGCTGTCTGCCCGGGCTCTGCGGGAGGCTGCCCACGGGCAGAGGCGGCCGGATGGGATGAATGCTTGGGCCTCAGCTGTCCCAGCCCGGGGCCCAGAAGGATGCATGGAGAGGGCAGGTGGAGTGCAGGGCACCATGAGCTGGGGAGGCACCTCCAGCATGGGGGCAAAGCCTGACAGAGGGAACACCATTAGCTCTCCCAGCTAATTAAAGCTAATTTCTCTGGATCTTCAGCAAACGGGTTTCTGCTCTGCTTCCCTGTTGCTCCATGGTATTTCTTTCCCAAGGTTCACCCACTTCTGCCTCTCTGTCCTTGCTGGAGCTCCCACTCCCCACCTTCATGCTGCACTTGCTGCACTGTCCTTGCTGGAGCAAGGACACTCCCCACCTTCATGCAGGGTGCATGCACAGGAGAAAACCTCCAGCACAGGTGGTCGTGCTGTGGGAGCAGCATGTCTACGATGCCTGAAGAGGTGGGCAGACAGAGCTACTGCCAGCCCTAGCAGTTATTCCAGACACAAAACAGGGATGCAGAGAAAGCTGTTTTTTTTTTTTTTTTTTTTTTTTTTTTTTTTTTTTTAATCCCTTGTCTCTTTGCTTGTTTCTTGGCATTTTAAACCTTTTCTGCTCACCTTCCTCTTCTCAGATTGTCTTCTGGCCCAAAATAACTGTGGCGACACAACCTACCGCCTTGAATTTCGTTCTCAGCCTCACAGTCGCCACTTTATTTTGCCTTTTCCCAGTTTCATGAAAGAACGCAGTTGCATGAATAACAGGATTATTTATCATCCTCTCCCTCCCCTTCCAGGATGACTTGCTGTTTATGGAAAGCACTCGAGTGCAGGAGAGATCGTGCTACAGTTAAACAGACAATGCTTAAAGGGCCATTGACTGTGCTCTGGTTTAACATAGCATTTCTCACTGATTTCTAAGAAAGAAGGAGTTCTGTATCTGGACTGATGGGTACTGCATCACAAATCGATGCAGCAAGGCAAACTAATGCTACATGCAATAGGACAGAAAAGATTATTCTGCATTTCACTTTTTGCAAGAATCAAGAAATTCACTTTTGGTGTAAATGCAGGTACACATCCCCTTTGCAGCCCAGTACCAGATCACAGGCATGAACATGATCTTTGTGAACACAGAACAGTGACTAGCAGGTCACAGATCAAGATACTACACCCACATGTGTCACAGCCAGGTGATGTTACCACTGGGTGCCTGCAAGAGCTCTGCTGGACCTGGAGTACAGCTGGATGATGGTGGTGGGTGGCTAAGAGATCAGGTGGGTTTGGAAATGGTTGCTCCCAGCTTCTCATCTGCAACTTGCAGGTTGTTTAGCTTCACCACGTCCCCTCTGCATTTCCAACCACGTGCCTTGTGGTTATAGAGCTTTAGCAGCTTTTAGTAGGAAGCTATGTAAGCACAAAGCACTGAGAGTAAGCAGCTGGAAAGCACTCAGTTCCCTGGGAAGTTCTGCTGAGGAATGTGTGCTGAATGCGTGCTGAATGCATGGGTTGCTTGCTCTGCTCTGGTCACCACCACTAGTGGGTCTGTGGGTACTGTGTGCCTCGACAGATGGAGGTGTGCTGAGAGGATTAGCTTTGGGGCACTTTGTTAGCAGGGTCTCTGTAAAGCCCTGCGGAATGATGCTGCACTGGACTGGGGACTACATGTGTGGTCCTTTGAACTATGCACAGCTTCTGAGACCATGTGAGGACCTGGATGTTGTATTTTTGGAAGATAAAGATGAAAGAAGAAAATGAAAAGACAAATGTACAGAACTCTGCAGCAGTTTCTTTCTTTTTTTTTTTTTTTTTTTTTTTTTTTTTAAAAAAAAAGTCACGCTTTCTATTTGCTCCTTTCCTTCCCCTCTATTAACTGGGTTTCTGTGACAAAAAGGGTCAGAAATTCAATTAGGAAATTTCACAGCCATTACAAATATCTGCAGTTCAAAATAAATTAGCGTTTCCACTACAGCAGCCTTCCTATCTCCTTTGTCCTTTGGGCATGGCTGGATCCTGCAGCCTCTGGTGTGTGCAGGGCTGAAAATGCATGCATCATTCTCATGAGTTTTTATTGTAAGGGAGGGAATCTCACAGGACAAATGTGTAATGTTGTAGAAGCAACAAGGTTGCATGGATACAAGAATACAAACGGGGCGGTCTGCTCTTTGAGAATATGAATTCTTCAGAAGAACAACTATCTCACTGTGTTTGGATGGTGTTTGGATGGAGCTTAATAAAATGGACTGCTCGAAGCTAGGCCTCTGCAGGCTTCCAAGCTACAAACAATGAAGAATAATATCACAATTTTATGGTACTTAGCATGGCTGAGTTACATCCTGGATGGTCTCCACTGAATCTCTGCAACTGGCTTTGATTTGAGTCAGAGGAGAAGAGTTTTACACCCACATTGCTGAGGATAAATGAGTACGTCACGCACAGGACCCTGGAGACTGAGCCCATAGCATGTTACTTTCATTTACAACGCGTATCAGCACGGTATACCTTAAGCCGTGCTGGTACTTTTACAGTTATTCAGCTGGATGAACTAAGCATTACTGACAAAACACAGTCCATTTTTAATAGCTTTATCCACCAGGCAGAAGATATCCCCGACTTGCAGCAATTCTGCTGTCCCATAGGGGTGGAGAGCAGGGAGCAACTTCATCTACCCACTAAAATAGCGGGCCGTGCTGGTATGCAAGTGCCCTAGTTTAATGCCTAAACATGGTATCTTGCTACCAGGCTGGCAGGGCTGCCCGTTCGTGCTCCAGCCCTGAAGGTGAACTGCATGTCACTCAGCATGGCTCCTGCGGCAGGGAAGGTCAGGCAGCCCCTCGCTTTCGGCTGTGCTGCTCAACCTCCTCGGTAAGGAGAAGCTGGGCAGGGGGAAGAGCACATTAAATAGAGCACTACTAACTGCCTCTGCTATTAAACCAAGGCATTTCTCCAGGGACTAACCCCTGCTGAAGTCAAAGGGGCAGTTCTGGGAAGTGTGTGGCAGCCCTAGGGGGAACGCTGCCCCATGCACAGGCAGCAAACCCTCTCCAGAAATATTGTGGCTTCAAGTGCCGAGGTGCACAGGTGGCACTGGCCATGGCCATCCTCTGTGTTCACTGGCAGGGACATGCTAACACTGCCCTGAGCCCCTCCTGATCACTCTGCTTAGCTGAAACCCTGCAGCAGATTTGCATCTTATGACTATTTAAGAAAATTATCAACCATGAAAGTGTCTGGAAAGCTGCACCAAAAAAAGTTTCAAAGAAAAAAAAGCCTGGCCAGAGGGACGGAGCCAGTGCAAGGATCCAAAAGGAAGAGCTGGAAAAGGAGGAAACAATATTTGTAGGTGTACCAGCTCAAATACTAACCGTCTTGCTTGTTCCCCTTGTAGCTTTCCTTGTTGCTGTTCATAGGCCAAGTTTCAGGAAAGATGCTGGTTTGCTGTCTCTGCATTTGCAAGCTATTTATTCCTGTACTTCACTTGCACCTGGGTCAGCTTTGTGCCTGTTTCTGAAGGCAGGTATAACTGAACAGAGGGGAGAATACCTCCTGCACCATTGGCATGTGCCCCTCTGAAAATACAGGCCAATGAAATGGCCAAAACTAGAAAGAAACCACCCAAGGTGGGCAAGCTTCTGGATTTTATGGTATGAACTTCTATCTTTCATATTATGGTGTGTGGCAGTGATGCTAAGTGGCATGGGTCTGAATCACTGCAACCATTCCTTACGGTCCCTTTCTAGAGTCAGGACACTTTTGGCTCTTGGTCCACCTTCAGTTGCCGTGGCAGGACACATCCCACAGAACACACTGAGCCCCAAACAGCCCCTACAATAAAATCAAGTCACCCCTCCAGAAAAATCCAACCCTTACCCAACCTCACTCTCATTCATTTCAATGTGATTATCAATGAGGCAAAATCCCCACTGAAATCAATTCTGGGTAAGAGTCAGATGGCTTTCCCAAGACTGCTTCAACAGGGAGGTGATTGCAAAGACGCTATTCCTCTGGCAAGCGAGTGCCAACATTTCAGCCCAACCTTTGAAATAATGGCACCCGCCTCGCTGCCGCGGCTCTGTGCCCTGGCTGCCCATGCTCTCATGTGCATTGTGGCCCCGGCACGCTCCTCTGAAACATGAGTTGGTCCCGCCACGTGGCCTGAGCTAGCCGTGTTTCTAACAACTGAGCCTGCACGGATTGAAATGAGCTTTGTGACTGGTGCTGGAAATTTGATTTGGGGCAGCCTGGCTTTATGTGTCGCCACTTGCAGAAAACACGGGGGCCAAATGAAATAGTTTCATTTTGTGTCAAGGAGTGCCTGCATCCCTTCCCCCAAGCCAAGTGCTGTGCAAACCCTGGAAATCCTCCCTCTCAACACTCTGTCATAGTCTAATTCTTTTATAATTCCTGACATTTGAGGGGCTTCTAGCAGTACGTGCTTCAAATTAGACAAGCAATATCTTGCTTGCTGCTTTCAGATAAATAAAAAAGTGCAAAACCTGATTTTCTATGCTCTGTTCTTTGTGCTGATTTTCTTTTCAGCCTATAAATACCACCCTGTCACTCTCCCCACACGTGTGTTTATAGGTATTACATAAAAGAGGAAATTTCATGTTAGGTGCACACATGTTTGATAGACTTGTAGACTGTAGGAAATTGCCATGCAGAAGTAGAGAGATGACTGTATGGTGCTTTTTACATAGCTTTGCATGCTTGTGAGGACTCTTCCAACTTGCTTGGCATTAATGCATTTTTTTTCCCCAACAAAAGGCAAGGAGGAGATATGTTTCATAACCAGACAGACAACCCAAGTACAAAGTCATGTGCAGATTCTGTGTGAATTTTATTTGTGTTCTCTGGTCTTTGGTCTCTTTGGGGATCTCACATATTTCGCGTTATTATCAAATATTTGCAATGATCCATATAAACAGCCTAATGTTAAAAGCTACTCCAAGTGTAACTCGACCCAGAGGAGAGATGCTTATCTGAGCTCCACAATGACAGATTTAAAAAAGATGCTGATGCAGTGTGTTTCTCATAAAATGAGGGGAATGTAAGAAAAATCAAAACTGCATAGATTTTTTTAACACCAGATAAAGTAGGAGCTATCTGTACATTGGCTTTCACAGAGGGTTGGCACTTGGAAAAGCTACAAATACCCAGCACTTGTGATCCTAGGCACACCAGTAAGCAAAAGGAGGAAGGAAAGAAGAAAATGCTTAGTGAGACCAGTGCTGTCAGAATCTATTTCACTGTTTGGTAATTATTATTTTTATTACTATGACAACACAGACCATCAGAGTTTTTTCTTTAACCCAAGCTAATGATAAGTGCAGATGAGACTTTTTTTTAGCTAAAGTCATCACCTTTCGCTTCTGTGATGTACGAAAGTGCCATCACGTAAGAAAGTGATGGCAATAACCCGAGTGACCTGCCCCATCTGCCTCCAGCTGCACGGATGGGTCTGCTGCAGTGTGGCACTGGGATCATTTCTCCTTATTTATCAGAAGGCAGTTAAGAATGGCTGCACACTGGCTCAGCATTTTCCTTTAAAAAAAAATATCCCCTTTTTAAAGTGCTTCCAAATCTTTTACATCTCTTTTCCTTTTCTCTCTTTTCAACCCCCACCTTCTTCTTCCCCCCTTGTGGTCCTGGAGACCACCCTGTAAGTCTACATGACATCATGAGAGAGAATTAAACGTACTTGAAAGGCCACTTCTGTTTTGGTGGGAACTTCTATGCAATTGCAAAGTGCCCATTAAAGCACAGGTTGTTTCCTAGAAGCATGTCCAAGCCAGTAGCGTGCAAACCCCTTCAGGGCTTCTAGAAAGCATTCGCTTTTGAAATGCTGAAGGAAATTCAGAGATGAAAGGATAAGTCTCCCTGGCTGTGCATTTACAGTCTATTGTCTTCCATGAAGGATAGTAACACTCCTCAGTTGTGTTATTGCAGTTAATCCACTTAAATGCTATTGGATTTTCAGATGAGCTGAATTCTTTGCATCTGCTATTAAGATGCTTTGTTTAGATGAGAAAGGGCTGGTATTTAAATCACAATGAGTTCAGGGAGATGTCAGGGTGCAGCAGGCACCTTGTGCCAATCCGCGCCGGGGAAAAGGGGGCATTTACTCGCCGGGGCGGCGGGGAAGGAGGGAGGGAGGGAGGGAAGGATGCGGGAGGAGCCCCACCTGCCACCGCCCGGCTCCGGCCGCGGTGCCCCCGGTGGGCTGCGGGGGGCGGGGGGCTCCGGGACTGGCTGCGGCGGAGCCCCGGGGCGCAGCAGCTCCGCGGCCGCGGAGGGGAGCCCCGCGCCCGCGCATGCCGCAGCCGGGTGCCGCAGGGCGGAGGGCGCCTGCTGCTTTTATTAGTATTATTTATTATTATTATTTTTTATCTGGGGGAGGAAGGGGGCTTTTTCCTTTGCGACGAAGGCTGCGCTGCAATAGCTGCGTAAAAAATAATAATAAAAAAACACACAACCCGCAGCCGCGCTGCCCCTCCCCTTCTGCAAAAGGCGAGCTCTCCCCCCACCGCCAAAAACCAGCAATTAACGATGGAAAAAAAAAAATCCACCCGCAAACCCTCCGTGATCATGGCGATCTCTTCCGCCTTATATAAAAGGCAGGGGCACAAGGTGGATCCCGTAAGGTTGCAGGGCGGCTGTTGCGCAGCAGCTCCCAGCTCCCCCGCCCCAGTGCCGCAGAGGGCCGGGGCGGCGGGCAGGCTGCCCCGCTCCCCTCCCCGGCCCCCAAGCCCCTCGC